>NW_026533214.1:492500-630000 GCF_028296485.1 Oppia nitens | reverse complement strand
TGTCTCTCTGTCTGTCTCTCTGTTTGTCTGTCTCTCTGTTTGTCTGTCTCTCTGTTTGTCTGTCTCTCTGTTTGTCTGTCTCTCTGTTTGTCTGTCTCTCTGTTTGTCTGTCTCTCTGTTTGTCTGTCTCTCTGTTTGTCTGTCTCTCTGTTTGTCTGTCTCTCTGTTTGTCTGTCTCTCTGTTTGTCTGTCTCTCTGTTTGTCTGTCTCTCTGTTTGTCTGTCTCTCTGTTTGTCTGTCTCTCTGTCTGTCTCTCTGTTTGTCTGTCTCTCTGTTTGTCTGTCTCTCTGTTTGTCTGTCTCTCTGTTTGTCTGTCTCTCTGTTTGTCTGTCTCTCTGTTTGTCTGTCTCTCTGTTTGTCTGTCTCTCTGTTTGTCTGTCTCTCTGTTTGTCTGTCTCTCTCTCTCTCTCTATTGTATTACTAATTATTAAACAGCATATTTTAGTGTTTATATATTTAAATAGAAAAATTCAAATTAAAATGATTTTTATATATCTATAGATTAATATTTTTTCTTTTAGTTTCTTAAAATAAAGTTTATAAATAGATTTATAAAAAAAAGAAAAACAAATTTAATTAAATATTTTCAAAACAATTTGCGTCAATAAATTGCATAACGATTAAAAATATTTTTTATTTTTAATAATATATTTATTAATAACTTAATTCATTAAAAATAAACTTTTAATTAAATTTGCAAACAATAATTTTTTTAAGTTATATAAAACATATTAAAAATTTGTTGCAATGATTACGACAAAAACAAATAAAATTTAAATTATTGAATAATGAAACAAAAATTATTCGATGATTTATCAATAAATTTGTAAATAAAAAAACTATTTTATATTAAATATTTAGTATTAAGTATTAAATATTATTCTAATAAAAATAATTATTTGTTTATAAATAGTGTATATAAAAAAATGAAAATACTCTTAAAAAATTTGATTTAGATAAAACAAAAATTATAATGTTTATATACAGTATATATTACAATAAAAATATTTAAATATTTTACATCAAAAAAATATATATTAATTTATTATAAATCTTTTATTTATAAATATTTATCAAACTTTTTATATTTAGTATTAATACAAAAAATTTAAGTTTTATATTATTAAAACATATGTATAATAAATTATATTAATTTAAATTATTTAAATTATTAACAAAATATTACATTACATTAATTTGCTGTGTAATTACATTTTGTTATATTGCTACTTTTTTGTAAATTTTTTTCAGTGCAAAAATGATAAATTTTTCAATTAACTAAACTCATTATATTAAATGTTAAAAATTTTACTAATTAATTAACTTAATTAATTAATTATTAATATTTATGTGACTAAATTAAATGTTTTGGTTATGTAGTTTTGTTATATTAGGTAGTTTTTTGTACAAATTAGGCAGTCATTCAAATTAATTATGATGAATATATTGAAATTAGTAAAATAATTTTACGGCTATACATGTTCCGCGGGACAAACTAGTTATTATTAATAAGTCATTTTTCTGAGTTTTTATTAGATTTTTACTGACATTAATAATTAACTATTCAATGACTAATTAGTATTTTATATACCAATAAACTCATAAATTAAACTAATTAATCAATTAAAAAAGTCAAATAATAATAGTTTTTTACACTTATTTTAGAGGTATATATTGAATGACGATTTTGAATTTAACTTTTTCAAATAATCAAAAAACAAAATACTATTATTTTAAATAATTAAAAGAAATATAATTTTTTTTTATTTATAGCAATAATCTTTTACAACAACAATATAATGGCCATAAATTTTCGCCGCCATTGAAAATTAATTATTAATATTTATGAGGTTATTGAAGCTCTATTATCTATCATATTATGTATATTACTAAAATAAAATATAAATTTTTTACTGACATTAATTACAAACAATTCAATGACTAATTAGTATTTTTATTGTATATAACATTAAACTCATAAATTAAGCTCAAAAAATTCAATTAAAATAGTTAACGATAAAAGTAAAAATATTTTTTTGTTGTACATATATAAGCCTATGTAGACTTTGAAATAATGAACAACAAAAAAAACAAAATAATATTGTTTTAAATAATTTTCAATTTTAAATTCAATTTTCAAACAACAACAACAACATAATGCGTGTATTGTATGATAGCATTGCCATCATCGTAGTGGCCATAAATTTTATGTCCGCCCCCACCGCCGCCTATAATCAGCAAACCGTTGAAAATGCAGTCAACAATATTTGCAGTAAATATTTAATAATTTAGTTATTTTGAAATATTAAACTTTTTTTTTAATTCATTTATTAAGTTTTTTTTCATTAATTTTTATTTTTTTGTAAAAAAGTTGTTAGAGAAAATTGCCCGAATAATGTGTATGGTGGTATTGCTCTATGTCTATATAGATCAATACAATATAGTGACGAAATTCAATATGGTGTCCACAAAATTTTAGATTATTTAAATCAAATAGTTGACAATGAACATTATAATTGTACAGTAAAAGATTTTGTACGTAATTTCAATAATAATGCAATACTATCTCAACTACCATGGGGTAATTTAATAAATTGTATAAATTGTCCTAGTACTTATACAGAAATAAGTAGTACAGAAAATTATGATTATTATGAAGATTATTATTAATTTTTAATAATTGTAATTTATTATTTATTAAATATTTATTTATTGCTTAAATAACTATATATATATATACATATATATAAATTAAAATTTATAAAAAAAATTTAAAGCTTTTAATCAATAAAAATTGAAAATACAATACATTTTTAGATTTGAATAAAATTACAAACAAAACTATTATCTTAAAGTGTTATCCTGATATTTTAAAAAAATTTGAAATAAAAACATGGAACTTTTAAAAAAATTAATTAGTTAATTTATTACTATAAATATAATTTTAATATTTAATTAAAGAATTTGTTTTTAATTTTAAAAATTATTACTAAACAAAACATTCAAATTATTAAAATATAAAAATTAAATATAAATCATTATTTTATTAAAAAATTTATTTGATAAATATTTTTCTTTAAAATCAAAAATTGTAATTGTATTAAAAATTGTAAGCTTTTTTAATATTTATATTTATTGTGAAAACATTTAATTTCAAATAAAATTACAGAATATTTATTAATACAAACAAATTGTTATTAAATGATTTGATCCAAATTTGATCCCAAAATTGACTCAAAATTCCCTCTTTGGGGAAAAATCCTCTGCCGATGAAAAATTACTACTACTACTATTACTAATAATAATAATAATAATTATTAATTAATTGATATCAATAAATATAAAGATAAATAAAAATCTTTATAATAATAATGATTAACTTAAATAAATTCAATCCATTTTTTAAGACTTACCATCATCAACTTGTCGAGTTGTCTTTGATATTATTTTTTAAAAAACAATTAATTAATTAATTAAAAGTAAAATTTAATATTTACTATTATTTATATAAACTATGCAAACATTACTTTATTAAGCAATTGAAAGCAAAACAACAAAATTAAGTAATGATGAAGAAGTCAAAAACAAGAAGTGAGTTCTTAAGCAAACAGTGAAGAAGTATAAGAAGATAAGTACCGATAATAAAGAAAAACTATTGAATATAACTGAATGCCGACAACCGGACGGTACATTTTAAACAAATTAGTAAAATTTTAGTTTTGCTTTTTTAAAAAAAAACAATTTTTATTTAATATTTAAATATTTATTTTTTTATATAATTATTAGCTAAATTTTAAAAAACTGAACAAATTTTAAAATTTATAAATTCAACCAATAAATTCAGATCCATTTATTCTTCTTTGTTCTTTTACCTATAAAAACAGTATTTATGAAACAAGATTTAAATAAATAAAATTAAGTTTTTAAATTTTTTTTTATATATAATTGAGAATTTGCGAAATAAAGGGAAAGGGATAGCAATAGATAAAGTAAATAAAAAAATCAAACGATAAAAAAATAACATACTATTAGCTTCTGCCTGTTTGGCTTCTTCTGCATATTTGGCTATTAAATGTTAAAAAATATTAATTTAATGTTATTTTAAAACTATTTAAATTCAATCAATAAAAAAATAAATAAAATTTGTAACAATTACGTGGGGTTTTTCCGAGTTTAACGTATAGCCAGTATACCTTTATTCTATCTTTACGCCACTTTTTCAAAGTTTCTTCAGGTACTAGGTATTTTTTGTAGCAATTTTTATTTTATTCAATATTTTTTTAAAATTAATGTAAAACTATTTTTTATTTTATTTTTATTAGATCAAGATTAAAAAATTAAAAACATTTAATTAAAAAAAACATTGTTTAAATAAAGGGGTAGAGTTGTTAGGAAATCTTGAGGTTTTAACAATATATAAAATAAAAATGATTTTATCATTCATTACCTCCTCCTTCGGCTTCAGTTTTTTGTCTTTGGGCTTCAATTTCTTCCCAAGACAGAACATTTCTTTCTTTTAGTATAAAATTAATTAATTATTAGCAAATAAATTTAATTTAATTGGTATAGGGATGTAGGCAAACATAATTAACTACTTTTACCTCCTTCTACCGATACTGAATAATACGATAAATAATATTAATTAATAGTTAATTAAAAATTCTGAAATTAGTTAACATTTAGACTTACCATTATGATTTTGTCGACATACTATTTGATTAATTAAAATAAACAATTAATTAATTAATTAAAACGACCAATACTTACGAAAAACAATGACAACAACGACTGCAATCAATACTACGAAACGATTCATTCTTTTCTTTGCAAATGTTTTCCCAAAAAACTTGATTTTTTTGTTTGAACTGAATTACAATACAATTTTATATTAAATAATCAAAAAATGTGTTGTTTATTAAAAATTATAAAGAAATCAATTTTGACGTCAATTTTTTAAAATAATTATTAGAGAAAAACATTTTTTTCTATTTTAGTATTTTAATAAAATTAATAAATTAAAACAAAACTAACGAAAAGCAAGCAATACTTGTCTTAAAGTCCATCTGTTTTTTGACTTATTTTTTAAAAACAAATAGATTTTTTGTTGATTACATAATAATTTTTGATTAATAATGAAATTTGATTTTTATTTAAATATTTTGTACTAAAAGAGAGAAAAGTTCTCGAATTGTTTTTTATTTAAGTTTTTGTTTTTTATTTATTGCTATATATTTATTCCAATAGAAATAACATTGCTTTCAATGCAAATTAAAAATATAACAACATATTTTTGGATACAAACAAATAAAACAGATCTATTATCTTAAAATGTTCTCTTGATATTTATTAAATAATTGGTATCTTAATTGTGTCGAAAAAATAATAAAATAATAAATTAATTAATATTCTTATTAAATTAAAAAGGCCAATAAATAGGAATTAAAAAATTATTATTTTTATATATATTTTAATTACAAAAAAAACATAATTACTATTGACTTGTCTTATGATTAATAATAAGCAATAAATAATTAATTAATAGTTAATTAAATCTTAAATTAGTTATTAATAGCTTTTTTACCAAATTTTTAAAAATACATTCAAACACTATTTTTATTATTTATTTTCGGAAAAATTGTTACAAAATATTCAAGAAAAAATAATTAATAAAAAAAAACAATTTTATATCGTTTATATTTTAATGTGTTTAAATTGAAGTTAAAATTAAATTTGAATATATTTTTATAATTATTTGTATTCATCCATATCTTATTGGTTTTCTTAATCCCTATGAATGTTAAAAATATTAAAATTATTAGAAAATTTTTTAAAAAATCAATAAAAAAATAAAAATTTGTATATTACGTGGGATTTTTCCGAGTTTAACGTATAGCCAGTAAACCTTTTCTCTATCTTTACGCCATTTTTCCAATGTTTCTTCAGGTACTAGGTATTTATCAAATTTAAAAAATATTTTTAATAAAATTGTTGAAAAACAGTTTTTTTAGTTTATTTATTTTATTTTTCTTATTAAAGATTTTAGATATAAAATATAAAAAACAGACATTTTGTTTTTGAAAGAATTGTTTATAAAATAAGTATTTTTATTTATTTTTTTAACTTTATTATTATAGTTTTTAGAAATCAAGACTTAAGAAAAATTAAATTAACTGACATTTAAAATATAAAAAACTTATTAGTCATTCATTACCTCCTCCTTCGGCTTCTTTTCTTTGTCTATCGGCTTCAATCTCTTCCCAAGTGAGAACTTTTCTCTCTTTTAGTATAAAATTAATTAATTAATTGCAAATAAATTTAATTTAATTGTGGTTGGGATGTAAGCAAACATAATTAATTACATTTGGCTTCATCTCCGATAAATAATATAATAGATAATCTTAAATTAGTTAACATTTATTTACTTACCATTATCATCTTGTCGAGTTGTGCTTGATACTTGATTTAATTAATCAAAACTTGCAATACTTACGAAAAACAATGACAACAACAACGACAGCAACCAATACTACAAAACGATTCAAAACTCATACAATATAGCAATATGTTATTACACAGCACCTGCCTACCTGTCTCTAAAACCTACCTGAGCTCAATAATCATTTAAAATTTCCCATAGAAATAACATTGCTTTAAATTAAAATTGAAAATATAACAATATATTTTTAGCTTTGAATTAAAAAATGGTTGTTGAGGAAGTGTGCACACATACAAACAAACAAACAAACAAACAAAACTATTATATTAAATTATAGATTATATTATTATATATTTTTAGTGTTGTAGTTTAGAAACAAAAATTTGAATTAAACTAAAATTTTGAATCTATGAAAATACTTTTTTCGCCATTTTTTTCAATCAAAACAATTCAACCATCGGTCCTCATCGGATATGTTATAAATAAATCATAAAAACAACTTAATATTTATAAAAAGCATTTTTAAAGATTGTTAAATAAAATATTATTAATTAAATACTTGACCATTAAATTATTGACAGCCCGGAAGCTTACGGCACCAGGCCGTCCTCCATTACAGTTATAAAAAGGCGACTAAAAATAAAATATGTATTATCTATATTTAACTTCTAACAAATTTATCATTAATATAATTAATTTATAATTAAAAATATATATAAATCTTATAGTTTATAAAAAAATAAAATAAAAACTATTATGAAACTGTGGAATCAAGAATACAACATGTGGGATCAGTTAGATATTAGAGGAAATAAGTTTACTGTAGAACACATACAGACACATAAACACACATTTACTTAAACTCTTAAACTTTACTTTTAACTTTTTACATAAAATTTTAGTAATAAAATTAAAATTTTAAATGAAAAAAAAATTGTTTATTATTGTTTCAATAACACAATCATATCAACAAAGATTTACAATAATTATAGATTTAAAATTCAAATTTCAAAATTAGTAAAAGAAAAAACATATATAATTTAGATTTTGTTATTTATTGAAAGCATCTTTAGTTATAAAATTAAAATCAACTATTTATATATATATATATATATTAAAATAACTAATAATTTATAAATGGGTATAAATAATAAAATAAATGGACAGTTAGATATACAGTCTAGACAGAGCTAGACTGTATGTCAGTGCTAACAGTCATACAAATACAATCATTATCAATAACACAAACACATTGTGTATCATCTTTACAGTCTTTCATTTCTATGCAATGAACAATTTCACCAAGCTCATTAGTACCAGCCTCAGTACCAGCATCAGCATTAGCATTACCATCATTATCATCATCAGTAATTATCGATGCTACCATTAGTATTATGGTTACCATCAGCATCAACATTACCAACTTCATTAATTTCATCATATTATTAGAACTCATAATTTTGTTGATTTTAGCAACTAGATTGTTTGTTTCGTTGTTTACTATAGTATAAATAAAAATTTTAGTAAATTATATAATATAATAATAATAATAATAAAATTTAATAATAATTACATTAAAAACTAATAATTAAAAAAAACAATAGTATTGTAAAAAATTTTAATGTAATTTTAATTATATATTTTTAGTGTTGTAGTTATCAAATAAAACACACATCTATAATAACTTTATAATAAATATTTTTTACTCAAATAAATTATTAAAAGATTTATAATTAAATTAAAGCTTATAATACGTCAATAATTGTAATTAATATATGTTTATAAATAGATTATAAAAATTATTTTTCTCTATTCTACTTATTAAATATTTTTTTTGTAGATTGCGCATAATAATTATCTTATTTTAAAAATAAAAATGTAATATGATTTGTGATATTTTTAAAAAAAAGGTTTTTAATAGATTTGCGTCAACTAATATGGACAACACAATCATATATTTTTTAAGTTTAAACTATTTAGGTTTAAAATTACGTTTGATTTTTGTTTAAAAATATACATTAATAAAATTGACGTCAAATAACTTTTACATAATAAATTTTTTTTTAATATTGTTAATTTCAATCAAACGATCAAAAGTATATTAACTTGAAATCACTTGATTAGTCAATTTCTTTTATTATTTAAAAAAAACTAATATTAAAAAAATGACTCGTTTTCTTGTTGTTTTGATTTCAATGTCGGTTTTCAATAGCTTTTCGTAATTTATTATTAAATAATTTTTTATACTCTATTAAATAGTTATTATAATAGTTGCTAAAAAAAGTCAAATAGCTGTTAAAATAGTTATTTATTTTCTTATAATTTATATTATATATTCATATATAATCATAAATAACTAATATATAATTCACTTGTTTACAAAAATGATTTATATAAAAAAGTAATTGTTGATGACAGTTTGACACAATTTATATAATTTATATAACTATTACTTTATGTTTATACATATATTTGTACAATTATTTTACAATTTAATGCTTATATTTTTTCAAAATAATTGAAATAGTTATTTATAATTTTTTATAGTTTCTAACCCAACAAAAAGTTATTTATAGTTATAATAAAATTTCGGAAATAGCGTCAACTTCGGTGGACATACAGAGAGAGACAGAGAGAGAGAAAAAATTCATATGTTATGCTTAAAGTCAATCTGTTTTTTTGAAATATTGTTTAAAAACTAAATTATAAATACTTAATATTTATAAAAAGCATTTTTAAAGATTGTTAAATAAAATATTTGTCCGTTAGTTATAAGGGTTGAACCGACAAAATAATTTTTTTAGTTGGAAATCAAAACACTAGTAATAAGTAATATATATATATATTTGTATTTTTTTTAAAAATGTCGTATCAAATTCAGAGTCAGACGTGATTAATAAAAATTTTAATTTCCATTAAATAAATTTAAAATATTTCAAACTAATAATTAATAATAACAGTAACAGTATTCAGACAATTCATGTTATCAAAAATCAAAATCGGGTCATTAGTCACCGTAACAAAAAACTAAAGTCCGACAAACTAAAAAAATATTTTCAAAATTTTTTGATCGATTTTTTGTTATATCTTACGGTATTTTTCAACCGTTTTCCGTGACGATTGTGTTTCAAGATTTCAGCGAAATATGTCGCAAAATAGTAGCGAAAAATACCGAAAGAAAGTGAGAGTAAGATATCGATAAGAAACCTGGAAATACATAGATTGACTCGGGCTCGGGTATGAATCGGCCGATCAAACACAACCGATACTCGAGTCAATGACAATCGGCCTATATATAACTGTCTGATACGTTGGCCACGTCTGACACGTGAAATCTTACATGAATTCCTGAAATTAGTATTTTTTTTAGTCAGATTTGGCCACAAAAGTGAAAAGCGAACCGCGCGGCGATATAGTGGCACAATAGGCATAGTTTTTAACCATCGACTTGTTGATTGTATGGACGCCACCACAGAACTTCTTTTCTTTCAGTTATCTTTCCTCCCGATCCCACGGCACAGTGTTTTGCAACAAATCGGTAAAATGTTTGGCTATAATTTTTTTTTTGATTATATTAAAAACTGTTTGTTGTTGTTGTTTTTGTTGATCACCAGAGCTGTTCCAGAGCTACAATATGACTCGCATGTGTATTATTCATATTATATTGTCAAACGTTGTGTGGATTTACTGAAAATCCTATATATTATTTCAATTAAGAAATTGTCGAATACTTCATACTAACGGAAAAGGCTTATCTGAACACCAATCACGAGGACATTCACGAGAGAGAGAGAGAGAGAGAGAGAGAAAATATTGTAAAATTAAATAATTGTATATTTTAATTGTAATTTTGATAAAATAACAATTTTTAATTAATTTTTTAATTACATATTAAAATGGGAATTTTTACAAAATTTTAGGTTTACTTTTTTAAAAAGAAACAATTTTTATTTAAATTTTATTTAATTAATTAAAAACAACAAATATATTTTTAAAAAGTTATTTAAAAATTTAATAAATTTATAAATAAGTTAAATTACATTTTTTTTCAAATTTAAATTCATGAATTCAACCAATGAATTCAGATCCTTTTATTCCCCCAGAAGAAGGTTTTTTTCTATCTATAAAAACAGTATTTATGAAACAAACAAAAAAAATAACGAATTAAATTAATTTTTTTAAAATATTTTTTTAGTAATTTGATAGAAATAAATAGAAATAGATAAATAAAAAAAATTAAACGATTATAAAATAAACATACTATTACTTTCTTCATCTTCTTCACGTTTGGCATCTATTGCGTATTGGGCTATGAAATGTTTAAAAAAATTTTAAAATAAAAAATATTTAAAAAATTTGTGTTAAAATTACGTGGGGTTTGTCCATGTTGGAGGAATACATTGTATACACTTATTCTTTCTGTACGCCACTTTTTTCTAGTTGCTTCCGGTACTTCAGGTATTATTTTTTTTTGTAAAACAATTTTTATTTTAAAAAGAATATTTTAAAAAAAAAATTTGTAAAACTATTTTTTAATTTTATTTTAAATATTTGGGTTAGGTAAGGTTGGGTTGGGTAGATTTGGGTAGATTTGGGTAAGTTTGGGTAGGGTTGGAAACTTTGAGGTTTTTTAAACTATATATTAAAAAAATATTTTTTATTCATTACCTCCTCCTTCGGCTTCTAATCTTAGTCTTTCCTCATTAATCTTTTCCCAATAGTGAAATGATCTTGATTCAATTGTGCTTGATACTATTTGATTAATTAAAAAAATCAATTAATTAATTAATTAAAACAAACAATTAATTAATTAAAATAAACAATTAATTAATTAAAACAAACAATTAATTAATTAAAATAAACAATTAATTAATTAAAACAAACAATACTTACGAAAAGCAATGATAACAACAACGATTGCAAACAATAGTAAAAAACAATTCATTGTTTTCTTTGTAAATTTTTTTCTCAAAAACTATTTGTTTTTTGTTTGTTTGAATTGATTTGATTTACAATACAATTCAAACACCGGCTTATATACCATTGAAATTAAATATTATGTAAATTCACGTAATTTTTTTTATTAATAATTATTAAAAGAAAAAACATTATTTTCTATTTTAGGTATAAAAAAGTAATTTTAAACCATAAAAAATCTATTTTTAACTAAAAGAACGTTTAGTTTTGACTCCAAATGTGTTTTGAATTAAATTAATTAAAACAATTAATTAATTAATTAATTAAAACAAACAATACTTACGAAAAGCAATGATAACAACAACGACTGCAATCAATAGTACAAAACGATTCATTGTTTTCTTTGTAAATTTTTCCCAAAAAAATTGTTTTTTTTTGTTTGATTCAAATAACAATTCAAACACTATTCAAACAATTCATACAATTGAAAAATATGTTTTTCTTTACTTTTTTTCCATTGAAATTAAATATTATCTAAATTGACGTCAATTTTTTTATTAATAATTGTTGAAAGAAAAAACATTATTTTCTATTTTAGTTTTTAAAAAATGTAATTTTAAACCAATAAAAAAATCTATTTTTATCTAAAAGAACGTTTAGTTTTGACTCCAAATGTGTTATTTGACTGCAAATATGGATTATTGTAAATTTGGGTCCTTTATAAATGAGGGTAAAATTGCATTTTCAATTGTATAGTTTATTATACGATTGATTACATCATGTAATTTGTAGAGAGAGAGAGAGAGAGAGAGAGAGAGAGAGAGAGAGAGAGAGAGAGAGAGAGAGAGAGAGAGAGAGAGAGAGAGAGTCATATTATTTTTTCAATTTTTTGTTTTGCGCTTAATGTTATATATAAAATATTTATCATTTAATTTCCATAGAGATTAATATTTCTTTAATTTTTGTTTATAAATAACATTTAACATTGAATTTATTTTCAAAATAGTTGATAAATTAATTGGCTAATTAATCCTAATTTTGCTAAATAATGAAAAAATACTTAACAATAAATTAGATATATATTTGAAATATAAAATACAGTTTTTATATTATAATAAATTAAATAATTTCATTTAACAAGTAATTAAAAACCTAATTATTATATAACAATGTCTGATTTGTTAAATAGATTTTCATTGTGTAATAAAATACCACAAAATATAAAATATGAAATAAAACTAATTCATTGTAACGGTTTGTGACATATAGTGATCGCGTCTATACATTGGGTGATAACAGGTGTGTGGTATACTTGGTTTGGATCTCAATGAATGTCAATGAACCACAAGTTATACCTGAATTATGTGAAAAAAATATCAACAAATTTATTATCGGATATTCGTTTGCATTCGTGTATAACAAGTGACCAACAAATATATAGCTGGGGTTCATATCAATTGGGTAGACATACCAGTGATGAGTACATCAAACCAGCGATCATTACATTCCTTACCAATAAATGTATTATTGATATCACTTGTGGTTTATTTCATTCACTGACCAGTGATGGCATTGTCTATGGTTGGGATCATTATAGTTACGGACAGTGCGGTTGCGGACAACAAACTGATTGTATTGATAGACCGATACATGTGTTATATTTCCCGCAAATACTGTCATTAAATCAATTTATTCATACAATTGGTGTTCATTGTGTTGATTACAAGTGATGGATTCGTTTACAGTATAATCAAGACTATCAATTGGGAATCAATCAAAATAAAGATAATTACTATAAACCAGAATTGATTTAAAAGATATTAAAAACATTTCATTTAAAGTACAATAATATTGATTTAAAACATTCATTCAAACAATTATTTAGAAATTTCGATAACATATTAACATATTTTCTAACAAACAATGGATATGTATATCAATGCGGAAAATGTTTTGTTAATTCATATGAAATTCCAACAAAAATTCCGTGTCTTTGGATTTTATGAAACAATTGGATCACTTGATGGTGATTAGTGACATCTATATTGTCTGCCAATAATAATAATAATAACGAAACAATTGTCGCAAACAATATCACCAATGAAGACAACATTCAGATAAATAAAGTTAACAATAATTTTGACGACAATGTCATCACCGGTGGAGGAATTAATGTCAATCAAGACACCATTGAAACGATTTTTAACGTCAGTAAAGTTAAGGACAAAATTTTATTATTAAATAATAGCGAAACAGATGAATACAACAGTTGTGATGGTTTACAACAACAACAGAGTAGTAGTAGTAATACTAGTGATGATGAAGAAGAAGAAGAAGTTGTGGTAAAAGTCAATCAACCGATGAATAAAAATCTGAATAATAAAACTTTATCTAAATATCAATGCAATTTGAATGACTGTACGAAACGGTTCCGCAATCAATACATACTTAATAGACATAGAAATAGACATCAATTATTAGATAGGGATTTGAGTGGCAATACTGATGACAGCAAACATGATATTACAGAAGATAGTCATCAAAGAAGAAGAAGAAGTAGAAGAATAAAGTCATTAAATAGTGAATAAAAATGAAAAATTGTCATAAAAATTAATTAATTAATTAAAACAAACAATACTTACGAAAAGCAATGATAACAACAACGACTGCAATCAATAGTACAAAACGATTCATTGTTTTCTTTGTAAATTTTTCCCAAAAAAAATTGTTTTTTTTTGTTTGATTCAAATAACAATTCAAACACTATTCAAACAATTCATACAATTGAAAAATATGTTTTTCTTTACTTTTTTTCCATTGAAATTAAATATTATCTAAATTGACGTCAATTTTTTTATTAATAATTGTTGAAAGAAAAAACATTATTTTCTATTTTAGTTTTTAAAAAATGTAATTTTAAACCAATAAAAAAATCTATTTTTATCTAAAAGAACGTTTAGTTTTGACTCCAAATGTGTTATTTGACTGCAAATATGGATTATTGTAAATTTGGGTCCTTTATAAATGAGGGTAAAATTGCATTTTCAATTGTATAGTTTATTATACGATTGATTACATCATGTAATTTGTAGAGAGAGAGAGAGAGAGAGAGAGAGAGAGAGAGAGAGAGAGAGAGAGAGAGAGAGAGAGAGAGAGAGAGAGAGAGAGAGAGAGAGAGAGAGAGAGAGAGAGAGAGAGAGAGAGAGAGAGAGAGAGAGAGAGAGAGAGAGAGAGAGAGAGAGAGAGAGAGAGAGAGAGAGAGAGAGAGAGAGAGAGAGAGAGAGAGAGAGAGAGAGAGAGAGAGAGAGAGAGAGAGAGAGAGAGAGAGAGAGAGAGAGAGAGAGAGAGAGAGAGAGAGAGAGAGAGAGAGAGAGAGAGAGAGAGAGAGAGAGAGAGAGAGAGAGAGAGAGAGAGAGAGAGAGAGAGAGAGAGAGAGAGAGAGAGAGAGAGAGAGAGAGAGAGAGAGTCATATTATTTTTTCAATTTTTTGTTTTGCGCTTAATGTTATATATAAAATATTTATCATTTAATTTCCATAGAGATTAATATTTCTTTAATTTTTGTTTATAAATAACATTTAACATTGAATTTATTTTCAAAATAGTTGATAAATTAATTGGCTAATTAATCCTAATTTTGCTAAATAATGAAAAAATACTTAACAATAAATTAGATATATATTTGAAATATAAAATACAGTTTTTATATTATAATAAATTAAATAATTTCATTTAACAAGTAATTAAAAACCTAATTATTATATAACAATGTCTTATTTGTTAAATAGATTTTCATTGTGTAATAAAATACCACAAAATATAAAATATGAAATAAAACTAATTCATTGTAACGATAAAAGTGAATGGTTTGTGACATATAGTGATCGCGTCTATACATTGGGTGATAACAGGTGTGTGGTATACTTGGTTTGGGTGGTATTACAACAACAACAACAACATGAATGTCAATGAACCACAAGTTATACCTGAATTATGTGAAAAAAATATCAACAAATTTATCAGTGGTTTTGTATTGTGTATAACAAGTGACCAACAAATATATAGCTGGGGTTCATATCAATTGGGTAGACATACCAGTGATGAGTACATCAAACCAGCGATCATTACATTCCTTACCAATAAATGTATTATTGATATCACTTGTGGTTCATATCATTCACTGACCAGTGATGGCACTGTCTATGGATGGGATCATTATAGTTACGGACAGTGCGGTTGCGGACAACAAACTGAATGTATTGATAGACCGACTTATATTTCCCGCAAATACTGTCATTAAATCAATTTATTCATACAATTGGTGTTCATTGTGTTGATTACAAGTGATGGATTCGTTTACAGTATAATCAAGACTATCAATTGGGAATCAATCAAAATAAAGATAATTACTATAAACCAGAATTGATTTAAAAGATATTAAAAACATTTCATTTAAAGTACAATAATATTGATTTAAAACATTCATTCAAACAATTATTTAGAAATTTCGATAACATATTAACATATTTTCTAACAAACAATGGATATGTATATCAATGCGGAAAATGTTTTGTTAATTCATATGAAATTCCAACAAAAATTCCGTGTCTTTGGATTTTATGAAACAATTGGATCACTTGATGGTGATTAGTGACATCTATATTGTCTGCCAATAATAATAATAATAACGAAACAATTGTCGCAAACAATATCACCAATGAAGACAACATTCAGATAAATAAAGTTAACAATAATTTTGACGACAATGTCATCACCGGTGGAGGAATTAATGTCAATGAAGACACCATTGAAACGATTTTTAACGTCAGTAAAGTTAATGACAAAATTTTATTATTAAATAATAGCGAAACAGATGAATACAACAGTTGTGATGGTTTACAACAACAACAGAGTAGTAGTAGTAATACTAGTGATGATGAAGAAGAAGAAGAAGTTGTGGTAAAAGTCAATCAACCGATGAATAAAAATCTGAATAATAAAACTTTATCTAAATATCAATGCAATTTGAATGACTGTACGAAACGGTTCCGCAATCAATACATACTTAATAGACATAGAAATAGACATCAATTATTAGATAGGGATTTGAGTGGCAATACTGATGACAGCAAACATGATATTACAGAAGATAGTCATCAAAGAAGAAGAAGAAGTAGAAGAATAAAGTCATTAAATAGTGAAACAAACAACAGATCAGTGAAGAAGAGAAGGACTGGTAATAAAGAAAAACTATTGAATATATCTGAATGTCGACAACCGGACGGCACATATCGGTGCCAATGGACGGACTGCAAGCAAACATGGAGACAATTACAACGTTTCAGACGACATATGCATAGACATAAGGTGTGATATAGACAATGAGTGTCAGTATATTACCGATCGTTTATATTATTTGAATAGACATCGATTGAGTCAAAGAATACAAGTAATGAAATGAATAAAACAGTGGTAAGGAAGACGAAGAAGAAAAAGAAGTCAACGACAGCTGTTGTTGTTAAGAAGCGAATCAAATCGGCTGACCAGTGATGGCATTGAATTGTTTGATACCAACAAATGTCGTACCTATCGGATGGTCCATGGGTTGGCTGTTGGAAACTATTGAACAGTTGTTCAGCGTTTCGTAGGCACCGACACCAACATTTGGGTACGGATTCAAGTGTCCGATCGATTCGTGCAGTTTTATGGCCAACAATACCAGTCATTTGAAAATACATGAATCATTCGGATGATAAGCCATAAAATTTTAATTTGTATAATTTTTAAATAAAAACATGGTTTTAACATAAGTTTTATTTTAAAAATATATTAATCAATAAAAAAAAGATTTTATTATTTTAATTAAATTAATTAAATAATTGCGATAATTGATTACTAGAAATATAATTTTAATATTTAATTATTTGATTACTTATATATTTGATTTAAATATTTATTTGTATTAAAAAATTAATTAATATTTTTATATATATTTTTCAAAAATTTCTGTTAATATTTTGTAATAAATGTTAAATATTTTAATAATAATACAAATTAATAGAAAAAAAACTAAATTAACAATTAATTAAATAACATATAATAAAAATTATATTACAACAGACATTACAACATTATTTTGTTTAAATCAAATGTTAAAAATTATAATAAAATTAAAATTAATTATTAATATTTATGAGTTTATTTACTATAAAATAACTAATAATTTATATTTTTTATTATATAGTAATAAACTCATAATTAATGTTAAATTAGAAAATATATAAATACTAAACATGTTTAAAGAATTTTAAAAATTTTAATCGCTTTAATTAATATTTATTATTTTATTATTTTATTATTTTTTTTATTGATTAAATTGCTATTTAATGACTAATTTTTATTTTTATTGTATATAACAAACTCATTAATAATTTAAATATTTATAAATATTTTATTAAATAGTAATAAACTCATAATTTAATGACAAATTCTATTAATAATTAACTATTCAATGACTAATTAGTATTTTTATTTTTATTGTAAACTCATTAATTAAACACATAATTCAATTAACAAAAATAATAATAGTTTTTTGCCACTTATTTTAGGTGTATATATATATATAAGCCAATGTTTAACTTTAAAATAATCAACAACAAAAAACAAAACAAATATTGTTTTAAATAATAAAAAAAATTGTTAACATAATGCGTATATTGTATGTCATGATTGTCATTGTATTGGCCATAAATTTTATGACCACAACCACCGGCGCTCTAACTCTAACCGATACTAGACGTCTGGTTAATGCAATTTGCGGTAAAAATTTATAAAAAAAATTTTTTTTTCAATTCAATAAGTTTTTAATTATTATTATTTTTTTAAAAATTAGATGTTAGAAACCGTTAGCCCGTATAATCTCTATAATCCAATTCGTGGTTGTCTAGCTAGGACAGCGGGTGGTAATGATTACCAGCGTAATGGTGTCGATGGACTTTTTGATTATTTACAAGAAATTATTCAAAATAAAAACAATTATACAATTGTACAATAAAAGAGTTTATCTATTATATGGTTAAAATTAATGTCCAAAATCTATCGGATCTACCATTAGATCTTATAATTAATTGTCTAGAGTGTACTGAACCCGAACCCGAATAAAATTTTATTTTTATAATTTTAACTATAATTTTATTTTATTATTAATAATACTTTTTAAATAATAATAATAATATATTTTTTCAAAAATCCAATGAAAATTTTTATTTAACTAATTATCTATGAATAATTGATTTCTAATAATATAATTTATGAAAATTTATTTTAATGTTTTTGTTTTGTTTCTTGCTTTGTATTAAATTAATATTAATTTGTATTAATAAAAAAAACTATCGAGTTAATAATAAAAATACACAAATTAATTAATTACAGTTTTTAATATAATTTTTTAGTTTCTGTAATTTTAATAAATTTTAGTAAATTAAGAATAAATTATAGCTAATAAATAATTAAATTAAATCTAGTTAATTAAGAATATATTAAATTAAAAATATATAAGTATTTTTATAATTATTTATTTATATTAATTTATATTTATATAATTATTTATATTTATTTATATTTATATAATTATTTATATTTATTTATATTTATATTTATTTATATTTATATAATTATTTATATTTATTTATATTTATATAATTATTTATATTTATTTATATTTATATAATTATTTATATTTATTTATATTGTGAAATAATATTAAATGATTTCGTATTTTAAATTAATAATATTCTCATTTTAATATGTTTTGAGATTCCTTTAATGAAATCCTACTTTAATTTATTATGATTTATGATAAGCCATACGAGTGCCGGGATTGTCGCTGATAACCCATTTTCAATGAAACAACTACTACATAGTCATCGATTGACTGTACATCCCGATGCCTATCCGAACATACCGTAGTTTAAGACTGTTAGCCGTCTGAAATGGCATCACAGACTACATCATCAACTAATGGACATTGACTGTGATTACGATGGCTGTAACCAAACGTTTACTATTAAACATCAATATCTTAAACATCGGAAATCACACGTCAAGGACAACAACAATCCCCGTCCGCACGCGTGTCAGTGGCCGGGATGTGAGCGTAGGTTTGTGTCAAACGCTGCGATGACTTACCATTTCAATATACATTCGGGTGATATTGTCTACCGGTGCTCGTGGCCTGAATGTGATTACAGTACACAAAACACTGTTAGACTAAAAAGTCATATATAATGAAACACAAGGGTGTAGTCGTTGAATAAAACTAATAATTTTGTATTAAATTTATTTTCAAAATCATTTTTATAAAAAGTTATTTAAACTTATTTTTACTTTTAATCATTAATTAAAAATATTACTGTATTTTAAAATAAATAATATAATAAAATAAAATAAAAATATATAAAATATAATAATTAACTTTATTTATTTAACTTTTTAATATTTGACTTTGAAATAAAATGCTAAAATTAATACAGTTTTTATAATTTATTATTTTAATTAACTATTTTTTATTACTATTTAATATCTTAGTATAAATTATTGTAAATAAATAATTAAATTTCAATTTTTGATACAATTATTGATGAAAATGAAATCAAAATGAAATCATTTCATTCATTAAGATATTTCATTAGTTTTTTTTATATATATTTTATGTTTCTTAAAAAATACATTACAGGGGAAGCTTTACAATGCTTTCCCCCCAAAGTTAGTAATAATACTAATTATTATTTTTTAAAAAAAAATCAATTAAATAATCAAAAAACAATTTTTTTTGTTTTATTTAGAAATTTTGTTTAACAATAAAAATCATAAGATTAGATTCAAAAACAAAACAAAACATAAATATTTAAATAAATTAATTATAGATTAAATTATAATTCATTATATTGTAGCGGTTGTTGTTGTTGTTGTTGTTTTGTGTATTGTTACAATTTAATTATTCATCATTTTCATGATCACTAGTAGCAGCTTAATTATTAATTTAAAAAAAATGAAAAAATTGAAATTAATAAATCATAATTATATTGAAATTATTTATTGCAGTTTTTTTTATTTGCATAAATAATATAAATGACAGTTAACTTACATGGTTTAGCATCAGTTGTGCTTGATACTATTTTATTGTTGTTGAATATAATATAATACTGAATTTAATATTGAATTATATTTTTTTGCGTCAATAAAACATAAGTTTTTAGATAAATTATTTTCTGGTATTTCTTAAGACAGGAAATCAACTAAAATGTAATTTTAGACAAAAAAAACACTTTAATAACACTTTAATAACACTTTAATAACACTTTATTATGCAATTTATTATAAAAAACAAACAAAAAGATTTTATAAAATTCAAAGAAATTGAAACTAAAAAAAACTTATATTTAGTTTACTTTTAATTCATTACTTATTTATTAATTCAAAAATTTATTATTGTTTTTATATAAAACTAAAGATAACTAATAATTATTAATTTTTCAAAAAAATCAATTAAATTATCAACAACAAAAAATTTTGTTTTATTTAGAAATTTTGTTTAACAATAAAAATAATTATAAAATTAGAGTACAAAAACATAAATATTTAAAAATAAATTTATATTGTATTTTAGATTCAAATTAATTCATTATATTGTTAGGGGGCTTGTATTTGTTGTTGTTGTTGTTGTTTTGTGTATTGTAGCCGGGGTAATTTAATTATATATTGCCAATATTCTCAGTATCACCAGTAGCAGCTTAATTATATTATAAAAATCATAATTAAATCATATATATTAATATATATATATATTGAAAATATTTATTGCAGTTTTTTTTATTTGCATAAATAATATAAATGACAGTTAACTTACTTGGTTTAGCATCAGTTATGCTTGATACTATTTTTTTGTTGTTGAATAAAAGTAATATAAAATTTAATTAATTAATTTCAATTATCTATAAATCAATTAATTATCATTACTTACGAATGGCAATAATGATCACTGAAAACAATACAACAAAACGATTCATATTTTTTTGTTATATTAATTGTTGTTTTTTTTAGTAATTAATCTTTTTTTTATAAGTTTTTAGAAATTTCTTTATAAAAGATCATTTTTTTCATCAACTTTTATACCTTTGAATCCATATGTTTTGCAATTTATAATTAATTATTTGTATTGAAATTTATACTGAATTTAATATTAAATTATATTTTTTTTGCGTCAATAAAACAGATATTATTTTCAAAGTTTTCATTTAATTATTTTCTGAAGTATTTCTTAAGACAGGAAATCAACTAAAAAATGTAATTTTAAACCAAAAAAACACTTTATTATGCAATTGAAAAAACAAAAAGATTTAATAAAATTAAAAGAAATTAAAACTAAAATAAACTTATATTTAGTTTATTTTTAATTCATAATTATTTATTTAATTCAAAAATTTATTCAAAAGTTTTTAAAAATCCTTTTTTTAATCAATTATTTTCGTCAATAAAAACATAAAAACAGGACTAAAACATGATATACCGTTATATATAGTATATTATATTACTTTCTGTTTAATTAATATTTATATCAAAAAATTAATTAAAATTTAATAATAAATATATTATGAATTGACGTCAAAATAATATTTAATTTCAATTAACAAAAAAAATTAACATATTTTTACATAATTTTTAATTACTTGATTATAATATAAGTAATCAGTGTTTGAATTGTATTGAAAATTAAAAAAAAACAATAAGTTTTTGGGAAAACTTTTATAAAAACAATGAATCGTTTCGTTGAATTGGTTGCAATAGTTATCATTGCTTTTTGTAATTATTTTTTTTTATTATTATTTTCCAATTTAATTAATTAATTAATTGTTTGTTTTTAATCAAATCAAAAATAGTATCAATTGAATCGATAGCTAAACCATACGATAATGACAATAGTATTTTTGGAAAAAAATAATTAAAAGTAAATACTATTCATTGCAAACAATTACTAAAATTTAATTATAAATTATTATATAATCTTTTTGTTTTTCTAAATCTAAATATTGTTTTTTTTTGTCAATGAATTTGATTTTTTTGTAACAATTAATTAAATTAAAAAATAATAATAATATTTATTAAATACTAAATAATTATTACATTTTTTTTTGTTTCACAAATACTTATAATTTTGTTTTTTAAAAGCATTTATAGTTTAATTTAATTTAGAAATATTTTTTTTTGATTGCAAAACATATTAATTGAATATTTTTGACGCAATTTATATTGAATTATATTTTTTTGCGTCAATAAAACAGATATTTTTTAGTTTAACTTTTATTCAATTATTTTTTGTTTTGTTATTAAAACAGGAAATCAACTAAAAAATGTAATTTTAAACCAAAAAAAAAACACTTTATTATGAAATTAAAAATCAGAAAAATATGTAAAATTATATTCAAAAATCAATAGAAAAATTTAAATAAAAGAAAAGTTTAATTATAATTGAGTTATAAATCACTTTCAAATCAAAAAAAATTATATAAAATAGTATCAGATCTGAAACTAAACCTTGAATTTGATTATTAAATCCTAAAAAACTAAACTATATTTTGATTGCAATAATCAATAAACTATTGATAACTAAAACAACTTTAATATTGAATTAGATTTTGAATAAAAAAAAAAATTTTTCTCAAATGTATTGATTTTTTTTTTGTTTTGTTATTAAAACAAGAAATCAATTGATTTTTTTTAAACAAATTGTTTTCAACTTTCGGACAACACTTGTTGTCCACCGAATTGAATGGTCTGAAAACTGACCAAAACTGACCGAAAAATGTCAAATAAATAAATAGAAAATTGTTTTTTTAAATTAAATGCTGTTTTTATTTAAATTATTGAGAGATAAGAGCGTTATTAACAAAAATATTTATATTTATAATCAATCGGTTAATCGGGAATTAATCGGGGGTTTAGGCGGCGGCCACACACGACACGGGGACGTCCATGACTTGTCGGAGATCGACTCGTTTGTTCTGCAATTGTTTCAGGACTTTAGTGGCCGAATCGTGGATCAGCTGTTGAGTGAACGGCGACTGTTTCTGTAGACAATGAAAGTCCAGTTTTACGGACTTCAGAGCCGACGGACGGCCATAGTTCGGGACACAGCCGAGGACGGGTCGGGTCGTGAAACAGATCATGTCGTCCCGTTCGATGTATTGAGTTCTCAATCGTTGGATCAGTTGTTGTTGTTGTTGTGTTTGACCGATCATTGCTTGTTTCTGTTCGGGTGTCAACTGTTGGCCGTCTTGTTGTCTGGTCATCTGATTCTCGATTTGTTGTTGTTGTTGACGACCGAGTTCTTCGGCCTGAGCCTGAGCTGCCACGACTTGCGAACCGCCGGTTGCTGTTCCGGCAATCTGTCCATTGGGTGCAATCACTTTGGCTTCGATGGACTCTTCAGACGAAGAAGACGAGTCATCGGATTTGTTTGGACACCGTTTGGGACCTAAAAATCAAATGATTAGTTGACTGAATGGACAGTTAGTTATTGATTATTACCTTTTGGTTTGAAAGCCTGTTCGCAGTGTTGTCCACTCAATGCATACGAATTGGCGAAATCTTCGGCAAAATCGTATTCACAGAAATCTGGTCCAAGAAATTCTTCGTCGGATTCGTCGTTATTATCGCCGCAAAGACCGCATGTTTTGCCCGAATATTGGGAATCGATTTCGATTTTGGCGTTCTTTCCGTCGTATTTCACTCGAAGACCGACTAAATCCGATTCGACGACAACTATCGGGTTTTGGGCGTCGGATGGTGTGTGACGAAGATATATACGGACTTCGTATTCGTCTTGACTCAGAGTTATCGGTTTACGAGCAGTCAGTTCGTGAGTATGACCGGCGATGACTACTTGGGCGACGTCTTGTTGTTGCGGTGGAAGAAGTTTGATGTCTTGACCGCCGCTCAAGATTACCGACAAAGTCTTGGTCTTAGTCTGGGGGTTGAGTTGTTGCGAGAAAACAGCGAACCGTTCTTTCGGCGAACAATCTTTGGCCAACAAGTACTGACACGGACTTTCGGGCATTTGGAACGTGACGTTGTCGAAGGTTCGGACATAATCTTCCATTAGTTGACATTTGTCGCGGGCATCGTAACCGGTAATCAAATTACCGAAAACTTCCAAAGTTGGCAACAAAGCGCTAACGGGTCGGACATATGGTGTGGAAATGCGTTCAAATCTTATGGTTTCTTCCGGCGATTTGATCTCAACATTGGCCAACTGAATGTCGGGAATTCGGGACGAGTACTGAGCCGTGATTCGGATCTGATTGTTTTGATTATCAGCCGTGGAATCGATGTCCAAATGTTCATACAAAGCGACTTTCAGAGCCATCGCTGCTTTTGATGTCAAGTTTTTCAACTGTTTTCCGACATTTTTGTACTTAATATCGACAATCATTTGATTGAAATACGAATCTTCGATCAAAGATCGTTCGCAAGCGTATGATTGGGGTTGACCTGAGGCCCGATCGATAGCGCACTGTCTGTAGTACCAGTTCTGGACATTGGCAGCCGACGATCCGTCCTGAACGGCCAGATCCTGGGCAGTGATTACCCGATCTTCGGTCGATTCGAAAACACCGGTAACAATAACGGCTCCTTCACTATGGCATTGTTCACCCCAACCGGCGTGAGCCTGGAGTCGGGCTTTCTGTGACTGGAGTTGAGTCGGTTCGTAGTAGAACTCGTTCGGTAGGGTCGGGTAGGCGACCACAGCGTCGGCGCAGAACAGTGTCGGGACAGTCATGTAAACGCCTTTCGGTGTCTTTATGTGTCCGTCGGTTTTGATCCAAACGATTCGGTGATCGTAGGTATGAACGTACAGAACGTTGGCGGCGTAGAAGGTTGGACGGGGTCCGCGGGCTACGGCCGTAAAGACAAAGTCGTGGGCAATGGTCGCGGGAACCAAATCCGAATGCAATTCGTTTTCATTTGATTCATCCGAAGACGACGAGTCGTTGTCTTCGTCCCATTGTTTCGACCAAATATTAGCCGTTTTTCGGATCAATTGTTTGGCCAATCGTTTGATTTGATGTCTTTTGAAGTCTTGTCCGAAAATCAATTTCATTACCGATTCGTAACCGAAAACCTTGTCTTCCATTGAAACTGATTCATCGGATTCTGATGAAGAAGACGACGAAGATTCAGAAGATTGAGCAGATTTTGAGTTGGATTTATTGGACGACGAGTTCTTGGATTTGTTTTTTCGTTTTTCCTCCGAAGAAGCCGACTCTGAAGATGACGATTGAGACGACTCTTTGGATCCGGACTTCGAGAACGAGAGATCTCCGGATTCGTTGGACGATTCGTCGGACGACTCGTGAGATTCCTTTTGAGCGGATCTTCGGTTTCTTTGTTGACTTTCGACTGCTTTTGACATTCTTTGACGAATTCTTTTCTTCAATTGTTTCGATTCATTCGATTCCTCCGAAGATTTGGAAGATTTCGATGATTTCGATGATTTTGATTCATCGGAAGCCGAAGATTTGGATTCAGATGATTTCGAAGACGAAGAGTCATCCGAGTCGTCGGAATCTGATTCGGAAGAAGCAGAAGATTCGTCTGAATCGTCGGCGTCTTTGTCGTGTTCGGAGTCGGCGATCCATTTGTAACGCATTGTAAAGTCGTAACCACTGATGGGTTCTTCGGCATCTGATTCGAGAGTGACGTGTACTTCGCGTGCAGCCAATCCCGGATTACGCCATTGTTGGATAGCGGC
This sequence comes from Oppia nitens, assembly GCF_028296485.1. Classification (NCBI taxonomy): domain Eukaryota; kingdom Metazoa; phylum Arthropoda; class Arachnida; order Sarcoptiformes; family Oppiidae; genus Oppia; species Oppia nitens. The sequence continues at coordinate 603,839 of NW_026533214.1, read as the reverse complement.
GGCGACAAAGCCGTGTTGTTTGTAGGTATGGGTGGAGTACAAGGGTTGTGTTTCCCACGGATTTTCGGTATTCATTTGAACCCGAACTCCCAGACCGAGCTCTTCCTGGCCGTAAGTCGAGTCGTGTTTGAACGGAGCGGCCATTTGTTTGACATCTTTGGCGTCTTGAAGCCAATCTCTGTCCGGTGCCGATGCGATGGCTGTTTTGGCGATGAATGTCTTCGCTTGGGTCTTGTGATAGACGATCTCTTGTTGTTGGGTTTTCGGGATCACAGACCAGGTGACCAGATTCTTGGGTCGCGAATAACCGGCAGATATTTCGACCGGGAATGTCATTTGAGTTGTCTTTTCGACATGAGCTCCGTAAGCGGTTCGATCAGCCGGATTGACGGCAAAAGCGAAAGCATAGCTCGAATAGTAGACCGAGGGTTGGATTTGGGCGGTCAGGTTGACACCGGTCGGGTAGACGGTTTTGGGTGCGGTTTCCAATTGGAGTTTAGCTTGGTCAATCTTCAGTGAAATGATCATCGGATGTCTGTGGGAGACAACGACTGGTAAACCGATTTCCGACGGCAACACTTTGTAGAGCTGTTGAGGCATAACTAGTTTGACGTAATGATAGTCCAGTCCTTGCATTAGCCATTGAGCGGCGTCTTTGAGCTGATCTTCCATCGAGTCAATGAGGGAATGGATGTAATGTTTGTCCAGAGCGTAATAGGCTGTCCTGTCCAACACTTTGAAGAAGACGGTGGCTTTGGGTTCGTTATCCGAACGCATTTCGAGTTTCAATTTCGATTTCAACGCTTCCAACGCCTGTCCGACGGAATCGGCGTTTCGTTTGGTTATTCTTCGGTCTTTTCCTTTGGCATTCAATCCTTCGAACATATCGGCCAACAGTCCGTTCGGTTCGAGAACTCGTTCGACAATTGATTCCATTCCTTTCGAATTGAATCCAAATTGAATCAAATCGTCTTGAAATGGACCCGAAGACTGACCAACGGCCAGATATCCGGCTCGGGGAACACGCGAGTTGTTGTTGGCCACCCATTCGGCAACCGAATAGAGACCGTAGTCTTTCTGGTCGTCGTAGAATCCGTGTCCCATCATTTTCGAGTATTGCATACCGTAATCGGCTTCGGGCAGATGTTGATAGGCTTGTTGAGCGAATTGAGCCGATTTCTGAAGACACGGTTGACTGGAATTGCCGACTGTTTGAAGAGCCGAATAGACAAACGATCGGATCTGTCGGTTGGACTCCCGATGCAGTTCACTAGCAATTCGTTCGTAAACTGATTTATCAGTGGCAGAGGACAGGATGTTCGAGAAGGCGGCGATTCGGACGGCATAGGGTTCGGAGGGATCGAAATAGACGGGTAGAACCAATGGGAGGACTTGTTTGGGGAAATAGTCGGTCACATGGGAGACGGCATAGATGGCCACTTGTCGGATGAAAGCGCATTCTTCGTCCTGAAGTGATTTCTTTTCTATGGGATAACCGGGACATTTCGCTGAAGAGATTTTACCCGAAATATACGGTTCGAGAATCGGCAGGACTTGAGGAACGCCCATATGAGCCAATGTTTCGATTAGTGTGACTTTCTGGTGGAAAGTGTTGGCATTGTCCAACAATCGGCCGATAATCTGGACGTATTTGTTGAGGTCTTGAGCCGAACAAACGGTTTGCGGGAATTGTTGCGACCAATCATTGTCCGCGGAATTAACCGAACGTTTCATTCGTTGGGAAATCGATTGACTGATCGGCGACTGAATCGTCACTCTTTTGGTCGACTGAGAAGTGGCGACTATTTGTTGGGCTTGTTGTCCACGAATCTGATGGGGAACTGGATTTCCGTCGGGAATATCGCCGGGAGTTGTCTGGCGTTTGACACACGCTTCTTTGACCATTTTACCGAAAGCTATTCCAGTGGAAGAGGCCAAGTGTCGGCGGTGTTGGACTTTCTGCGATTCAAACAGTTCTAAATAGGCGTCAATAGTGGCGGTGTCGATGAGGAACAGATTCTGGGGAACGGCTTCTATCAGTTCCTTGGCTTCCGAGGTCGAGATCTTGTCGGCCAAAATCAACTGTTTGATGAACAAAGCTGCAGAATTTGATCCGCAAAGCGGAAGACTGTCCAAAAATAGTTTGCGTTGAACTTGTTGTTTCTGATTCGATCGCAACTGACGGCCAGATTCGGCCACTTGTTCGAACAGTTGGACGAGAGATAACTGATCCAAAACGGCCATTGCGTTCACAATTTGGACGGTTTTCTGAAGCGATTCCTTACTGGCGGCCAAATCTCCCGAAACGATATCATCGGCAATCGATTCAATCAATTGAGGGATCAATTGATGCAATTCTTCGGTATTCGGTTGACCGAAGATGTAATAGTAGGGAATATCTAGCGGTTGATGTCCGACAACACCCGACTGTTGTTGTTGTTGGTGTTGATAGGGTTTCGGCAAACGGAACGACAGTTCCTGATGACGAACCGGTCGTGGAATCGATTGGATGGACACCTGAGCGGATCCAGCGGCAGATAATGTGAGGTTTTGTTGAGTAATAATCACTAATTCGTCGCCATTTGTTTTGTAAGCGATCTTCGAATCGGCGAAAACCGATTCAATGACCGGATGTCCCGAAACCAGCGAAATGTTGTATTTGAATAGAGCGAAGGCATCGACCGGCGATTCATGCGGTTCCTGACCGCACGGACATCCCGACATATAGGGATCGGTGACGGCGTCGGGAGTCGGATAATAACCGGGAACTGCGGGTCCGGATTTGTCTTTACGGCAAACCCAAGGACAGCCGCGAACGTCGTAGTTGTCGTTAACAATGATGGGTTCGGTCAGACAGTTGTCGTAATTTCGGGTTTTCGTGACATTCAATACGAAATTGTTGTCCGAATAGTCATTATTTCCCGTCTTTTCGTACGGAATGTGATTCAACTCATAAACGGTTTCGCAAAGACCGCCGATTCCGTCCTCATAGACCGGATAGACGGTCAGATCGGCGGCGGCATCGGGACGGAAGATCTGGTTATTGGTCGGCGATTTGATGATCTTTTTCGGGTTGAGATTGACGTTGAAAAGCGAAAGAACGGCTTTCTTCATATTGACCGACCACTCGGGCTCTGATTCGTCGGTTTCGAAGGCCTTGACTTTGCCGTCGGTATAAACAAAACGAATCGGTTTCTGCAACTCTCGGGCCAACTGTTGGGCCATTTGGTGCTCCATCTGGGGCTGAGCCTCGTGACCAATGGGACCGTTATGTTTGCCGATTTGGATGTTCACGAGTTTCATATTAACCAAACCGTCCTGTCCTTGAGATTGCATCACAATCTGCGAAGTTATCTCAAGACCGGCAAATTGGTCGCCAACGCCGGGAATTCCGGACAACAGTCGAGAGGAGTAGTCGTAGACATAGGTTTGGCCGGAATTCAAACGAATCGATTGGCGCGTCGTCAGAGCGGCTGTCGTTTGGGAGGAGAGGAATGGGACGGTTAGGTTTCAGAGGACAGTCGGCTATTGAGAGGACAGTTATTATAAATACCTGAAGCGACGGCCACGAAGAGCGCAAAGAGCAGAACTCGCATTCTGTTCAGTGTTTTTCGGTTTTAGTTCTTCTTCTACTTCTTGTTGTTATTCAAGACTTCTTTCTTCTTCTTCTTCTTCTTCTCTGGACTTCTGTTGTGAAGAACTGATGTCTGTTTCGAGAGATTTCCAGTCTTTTTATGCGAAAATTTTTTACATAGAAATCATCAAAAAATTTTCAAAATTTAGTCAAAAACTAGAAAAAGATAAGAAGTTTTGCTGTTTTAATGAGTTTTTAGTTTTTTTTAATCATTTTTTCATTCATTGATTCGTTTTTTTTGCTTTTTTTGCAATTTTTGCGATAAATTTGTTGCAAAACTAAACATTTTTTCTAAAAAAACATTTTTTGATAAAATCGACAGAAAATGTTGTTTCCTTTGAATAACTGCTGAATTGAATGAAAAAAAAATTAATTTTCGGTCAAAAAAAAGTGATAACAAAGACATGAGTTTCGGAAATGTCTTTCGATTTATTGAAACAAAAAAAACTGTTTCTGAAAAACAAACGATATTTTCATTAATGAAGACATTATTTTGTGATCAATTGATTGAATTTGCGGTCAATTTGTCGGTCATTTCGACCGAAAATCTGTTCAAAAAAATAAAGGTTTGTATAAAACATCTGTTTTTTTACTGAAAAACACGTGATTTTCAAGAAAAACATAAATAAATAAAATGTTTTTCATTTCAAAGACTTTTGTCTTAAGTTTCGGTATTTTTATTGCATTTTTTGCCGATTTTCCGATCAATTGTTGGCGAAAAAGACATTATTTTATTGAAGAAGAAGACAATGAAGTGATTAGTGATGAAGAAAAAGACGAAAAAGAGTTTGAATTATGGCTTCGAATAGCAATCGAAAGACCGATCGAAAGATATCGAAGACTTCGTCGACAAAGAGTTGTCAATAATTACGGATTGAATCCGTGGTGGAAATCACTTCCGACGCCATCCGAGTCGTCGCCAACCGATTCCAAACAGCAAATGTTCGGTTCGGCTTTGAAACCATTGAATCCGCCGTTTAAGTCGGGCGGAGTCTGGCCATTGGCCACTACACGGCGACCGTCGTTCGATTTGTTTGCCATTCCGAAGGCTATTTGGTCGGGAATTCGGGGAACTTTTTTCGTCGTCAAAGGAACGGCCGATGCCTTGTGGACAGGGATTCTATTGATGTTAATGTCCGACGAAGAGAAAGATCAACGGGCGGCCAACGAAACCGAACGCATTATGAATCAATTGCTGCAGATGTCGCCCGACGGCAGCGGCGGTGGACAAGAGGACAGTAGACAAGACAGACACGAATTTTGAAACCAGTTTTGTATTAAAAAACATAAATCTATTAATTATTCTGTTTTTTCTCTCTTTTCCGAAGTTTTTATTTTTCGGTAAAATTCAGACTTTTTTTGGGTTTATTTTATTTTTTTTGTTGAAAAACTTGATTTTCATATAAAAAAGTTTTCTTGTTTTTTTCTGTTTCCGTTGTTTTCGGTGTTAATTGATGGTCACGTCCGGTCAGTAGCGGTCACTTTGCGGTCAATCAAACCGTTCAATTGATTGATTGATTGATTGGTTTAATAATTCATTTGAATTTTGCGCCAATTTTTTTGACATGAAATCATGGTTTTAAAAACAACAATAACTTGAAATAAATAATTAGTATTTTTTATTACTATTTAGAGTCTATTATATCTAAATATATGAATCGTAATCACAAAAAGGACCAAATATTCGAGTTTTATTTGCAATTGAGTTGAATTTGGCGCTTGAATTCTAGCCGATAGTCGATTAGTTAGTTATAAGAGATTTTTTTGGGCCTTTTTCATACAGTTAGCCCACTAATTGTCTTATTATTGAATGAAAATAGTTAGAAATGGGACCAAAATTGTCGGCAAAAAAAAAATAAAAACTAAAAATCAAATCACAGTTTATTTCAATAGAATTATAGGAAAACAGAAAAAATCAAAACAAAAACAAATTATAAATAAAAATGTTTTTCAATTAAAAATAATAATTCATCGGAAATGTGACCAAAAATTTTTTACCGATTATTTCATTAGTGATTGATTTTTAACCCGATTTTCATTTAATTCATTCAGTCATTCGCCGCCGCCGAAGAAGTCCACGACCTAAGAATGTCGCGAACGAACGGCAATACCGACTCCGGCATCGAATCGGACGCCGAATGCGAGCCGACTGTCCCGTTGGTCGTCGAATTCGGTAACTATTTATTTATTAATTATTTGGTCAGACATTCATTCAATTGACTTGAATTAACCAATCAATAGGTACTTCTGTGATGACATCACGTGACGACTGTCAACGGACGACGACAACGACGACCTCGTCTTCAGTTTCGTCGTCGCCGTCGTCGTCCGAGACGTCGCTCGCAGTCGAAGAGTCGTCGACGTCCGGAACGACGACACCGATAATCATAACAACATCGACGACAACGACTGAATCCGCTGCCACTACTTCAGAGATCTCATCATCAGAGGTCGACTCCGGCATTACTGCCAGCTCTTCGTCGTCGTCGTCTTCATCGTCATCGTCGTCGTCGTCCACCACTACCACTACTACTACTACTACTACTCGTGTTGTCGTCGTCCCGGACGACGACTCAACAATCGAAGTCATGGCCACCGACGCCGTCGCCGAAGAATCTTCATTTAGTTTGTTGCTATCGACGGGCGAAACGCTAACTGTTTCAATGGATTCGGTTTCCGATTACGAACAGTCAGTTTTGATCGAGTTTTTCGACGGCCAAACAAAAGGCAAATCTCGGGACTCTTATCGCGAAATTCGCAATCATTTTATCGGTCATTGGCGTCACTGTCGACCGCAACGGTTCGGTTATCACGATATGTTGCGAAAAGTCGGTCATTTGCATCTCGGAAATGTTACCGCATTCTCAAGAGTCCAGAAGTTTCTCGAAACCCATCGAACCATCAATTTGTTTACCAGACAGGAACTGATGCGCAACGGCGGCGGCAGTGGTGGCCGTAGAAGTGGTAGAAGTGGTAGAAGTGGACGGAAGCGATCCTCAAAGTCAAAGTCGTCGCCCAATAAACAACTCAATAATAATAATACAAATAAACGATTGAAACGCGATGTCGTCGTCCCGATAGACGACACAACAGCGGCCGATGCGTCCGTAGCGCCGACTCCACTGCCGCCGCATCCGATGGCCACAAAAGCCCGAACCCGACCCAATCCGTTCAAATTGGTTCCGCTCGAGACGTACGACTCGGAGGAAGAGGTAATAAAATACTCGAGAAGATTGAATAGAATTCTAAAGATATTTATTTTTAGGCGCCGTTCGCTTTACGTCTTTCAGTGGAAGCGCTGGCCATTGTCGACATTCACGCCCATTGCGTCCGAACGGAAGTCATTGGACTGCTTGGCGGCCATTATTGTCATTTATCGCGCGAACTTCGAATCCTAACGGCCGAACCGTGCGCTTCTCTATCGGACGACGATCTCCAGTGCGATATGGAACCGGGTAAGTGCCGTTTATCCCGTCCCGTCCTGTCCCGTCCCGCAGTCTGACCCGCGTCTATCTCCCGCCGCCACAGTATCGCAAGCTCTGGCCAAAGAGCGTTTGGAAGCTATGCGTCTGTCGTGCGTCGGTTGGTATCATTCGCATCCGACTTTTGTTCCGCAACCGAGTCTTCGGGATATCGAAACTCAAACCCAATTCCAGACATTGTTTTCAAGAGATAATAGACATCCGTTTGTTGCGCTCATTCTCTCGCCGTACATGACATCCCACGACTCCTCCTCCTCGTCGTCGTCGCCATTGGTTTCGCGATTCAAATGTCTTCACGTTTCGGAAACTAATTATTCGTCTAATTCTTCGGCCGACGGTTCCTATCGATTGCCGTTCGAACTTTCCGTTCAATTGATTCGCAAAGAAAAACTAGTGTTTTCTGTCGTCCAAAAACTCCGCGATTTATGTACGAAAATAGTCGGCCATTCATCACGTGTTCGTTTAGGACGACGAGTCAAACGATTTCGCGGACTTCAAGTCTCGCACTTAGAAAAGGTTTAAATCCATTCAAACAATCAATCAATCATTCAATTGATCTCTATTTTGAATAGTTGTGTCAATCGCTCGACCATTGGATGTCTTCGGCCGGTTTGTCTCGCGTCGAAACCGACCACTTGTTGGCCAACTGTCGGCACGTATTGATTGCACGACTGCCGGACGACAGCAACACCAATATTGTGGACGTCGTTCGGGACGACGACGACAACGACAACACAAAATGACAACAAAAATAATTTCAATTATTTTTTTTTTCGAAAACTTTATTTTACCGAAAAAAAAACAAATCAAACCATTCATTCATTACTTTAAAAAAAAAAATAAATAAAAGACTTCTTCACGCGAATCAATCAATCAGTTGTCGTCATCCGTCAGCGCCATCTATTGAGTCGTCTTTGAGTTGTCGTCTCAAACAAAACAACAAAAAAGTTTAACTAAAGTTCGGAAAATTTTGGTCAAAGTTTCACATTTTGACCGCCATTTGGAGTCTCATTTGACGCAAAAAAAAAAAAAAAAAAATGCTTTCTATTGAAAGTCAACGACAGACAGTTGAAGACAACGATTGCCATTCAATCAATAGTTTGAGACAAAGTCACAAATTAAATCATAAATCTATTACTGAAATATCACTTTTAAAACTTACGTTAACTAAGATGGCATCGTTATATGGACCGCCGCCGCCGCCACCGTCACCGGTGACCGCTGTAGATGCGAGTCAGGCATCGCCGGCTATTTCATCTTTGGTTGCGGAAGAGGGGGCGGTGGTGGAGGTGGCAGTTGTTCCCATTGAACATCATTACGCTATAGCAAGCACTTCTGGAGGACAACCGCCGCCGCCGCCGCCGCCGCCGCCGCCGCCGCCAATGCAATCACTAATTACATCAATCAATTCAGTGGGTCGTCAAGTGGTCAGCGGTCAGCAAGACCTGCTTACACGTGCGCTGACAACAAACGAACGAATCGGCAGATTAGAGGACAGACTCGAGAAGAAATTTGAAGCAAAACTCGAAGACTCGTTGACTCGAATAGCAGTTCTCGAGTATCAATTGAAAGAAGAAAAGAGATTAAGAAATCGTTTGTTTTGTAATTTAATGTAAAATATATTCAAATGATTTCAAAAAAAATAAAGTGAAGTTTTATTTATAAGAAAAAAAAATATATATTTTAATCAAAAAATGTTTGCGACGTCTATCGGGACGACGACTCATATCATATATATGTATATAATGTCTGGTTTTTTTAGGCCAATCGTTGCACTGACAGAAGCACTGACAAAGTTTATTGAGTATTCATTACTTTTAAACAAAAATCTAAAAGACTTTTCGCGAACTAAATCTGTCGTCGGAGTTGTCGTCCACTACTTCTTCTTCTTCTTCAGCGACATATCTGACGTCGTCGTCCGTCAGCGCCATCTATTTGTGTCGATGTTTTGCACGTGATTTTTAGTTGTCTGTCTGTCTGTCTGTCTGTCTGTCTGTCTGTCTGTCTGTCTGTCTGTCTGTCTGTCTGTCTAATAGTCAACAAACAAACAAAACAACAAAAAAACAGTAAAAAAAAGTTTTTTAGGAAAAGTTTTTTATGGTTTCAAAGTTTGGCCGTCAATTGGCGTCACATTTCACACTCCGACTCAAGTCATGAGCTCAAGACAACAACAACAACAACAACTGACTGACAAAGTTGTTGTATTGAGACGTCGAAAGACATCAGACCAAAGACAAAGTTTATTAAAGACAACTTTATTGAAACAATTGGACAGAACTATGTCGTCATCGATGGACAGATATCGATGGACACCAAATATCGATGGACTCGACTTTTCAGAGTCGGGTTCGTTGTCGTCTTCGTCGGCCAATCACAACAACACGTCGTCTCCCGTCGTATCGTCAATTGATGGCTGCATCGATCCTAATGCTGAACCGCTGCCGCCGTCGCCGATAACTATTGACAACCAAAGTTTGCTTTCAACTGAGTTATTTGCGGCGGTGTCTAACTTCTCTATCATTAGTCAATGGTTATCCGGATTAACGACGGATAACTCAATGGCGACGACCGATGGCGGCCAACCGTACGCCGGCGGCGAAAATGGTGGCGAAAATGGCGAACAAGATATACACGACCTGTTGAAGACAATTGTCAAACAATTGGACAAACAAAACAATCAATTGGAAACATTAACAAATCAATTGGCAAATCAAGAGCGCCGGCGGCGGCAATGTTTTTGTCGCATAATGTAATGTAAAGATTGATATTTTGTTTGTCAAATGTTTTTACGATTTTATATTTCAATCAATTAATTTAATTTTTTTTACAAATTAATTAATGATTAAAATCTATGTTTTTATTTGAGAAAAAAACTTATATTTTAAAACCGTTTTTAACCGTTATTTTCGGGTAATTCTTATTCAACGAACGCCCGAAACAAAAGAAGTGTCCAAATGTTGAATCAATGTCCGAACGAACGACATCTCCGAACGCGTTCTTTCGAATATCGACGACATGTCCTGTTGTTGTTGTTGTTGACCACTGTTGGTCACCGACGCCGAGGCCGTGCAATCGGCGGCTGCAGTCGGCGACGCCCGCAATAAGTTTGGCGCCCAGACCATCGACAAGTTGGCGTCGTCCATTTTCGTAGTAACTACATGTTCGGGTGCACTGAATACTTGTAGAAATCGGATCAAATAGGCCAACGATAGACGGTTGACGGGTGCCAATCGATCGACCAGACGCCGGGCCCGACGCGGATCGTGTGCGGCATCCAATGCTTCCCAATAGTGATCGTAGGGAACAACCGGTTCCCGTAGTTCACGAAAATAGAGTTTCAGTCCCGAAGCGATAACATGAATGTCGATGTCGTCGCTTAACAGATGATTCAAATCGACCGACGATTGGATGTCGTCGTCCGGATGGTCGCCGCTAGTGATCACTGTATCGACTGTACAGACAGACAGACAGACAGACAGACAGACAGACAGAGAGAGAGTGTGTTAATGAGTGGTCGTTCGGGACGACGACGACGACGACAACAAACACTTACTCTTAATCTTGAGACGCATGACTTCATCCAAATCTCCGACACAACGGAACACACCTTCGCGTTCGCAACACTCGCCCGCCGATTGGTCACCGCTTTCATCGCCGCCGCCGCCGGCAGTGGTGTTCGTAGAGTCGACAGATCCGCGACACCGAAGCAGTGCTTCTGTCAGTGCAACGATTGGCCTAAAAAAAGCAAACATTATATACCAATATATATATGAGTTGTCGTCCCGATAGACGACTCGTGTGTTAAGCAAAGCTGTCGTCCCGATAGACGGATAGACGACCACTGATTACAACAAACCATGGAATGAGTCGCCGATCGATGAGTGCGTCGTCCAGTCGTTCGCCGAAAACGCCGACAAAACCGCTTTCAACACAACGGAGGACACGACGAACTTCTTGTCTGTCGTGCGGACGACGAACGTAGACGACATGCGATTGCTGTGAACGACGAAGTTGTTGTTCGAATTTACGGCGAACCGAATCCCTGGCCTCCGGATTCGTATGGTTGGCCAGAAATGCCCGCAAATGTGGGGCCAGTTTCTGGGAGGGCGGGAAATACCAGAAACAAGCGGCCATCAGTCGCAAACCCCGTCGTTCGGAATCTTCCGACGGATTTCTTGTCGTTTGTCTTGCAATTTGAATGAGAAGTTCGTCTCGAAGTATGGGTTGTTGTGCGGCTGTTGTCAACAATTGAAGCAACAGATCGTCGTCCACGGCTTCGGACGACAACTGCTGTTGGTGTTGACCACCGATGACTACTTGTTGTTGGCTATCGTCTAGCGATGCGGGGATGTCGTGCATAAAGCGTTGAACCGATCGAAACATGAGTTTCGCTTCGGATCTGAGTTTGTGGTCAGAAATCGATGAAATCATTGGTTTTCGAATCGATTTTTTAGACCATTCGAGCATTTGTTTTAACGAAACTTTTTTACCGATAAATAGCTTTCGATGTCTTTCAATGTTTTCTTTTGCAAACGATTCGATCGAAAGACCAGAAGACAAGACTTCCAGTGGTGGCGGAGGAAGTGGAGGAATACGAGTGGTGGCGGCGGCGGCGGTCGTCGTTGTTGTCGTCGTTTCTAAAGTTGTCATTCGTTTCGGTTGAGGACTTGTGGCCGAAGTTTTATGACCAGAAACCGGAACTGAAATCTGACTCAAAGATACCGATTTTATGACCGGTTGGTGTTGTTGTTGTTGTTGTTGGCACTGAACGGTTGGCTGTTGATGTGCGGGAAGCGATGGCAGTGGCGGCGATCTATGAGTCGCTACAGTGGTGGCCGTCGTCTGGACGACACTCTGGACGACGACAACCGGTTGTCTAGTATTTGGCGATTGAATAGCATTATTGTGAACATCGCGTCGTCTCTGGACGACAACGGCATCGATGCGGTCGTCGTCCGAAACTTCGTCGTCGTCCGAGACGTCGTCATCATTAGAGAAATCGCAATCATATTCGTCGTCCGCATCGCATGAGACATCGCTTTCGTCCACATCGACGTCTTCATCGGCGTAATCGTCGTCCGAATCGTATACTCCGGTCAGAATAGTTCCCGATTCGCCGCCACCGCCGCCGCCAACGCCTCGCATAGCGTGAGTCAATCGGGCCTCAGATATCAGATAATGACGAAGACTAGGATTACGAAATTCGGCCACCATTTGGTGGCCACCAACGCCTCCTCCGCTACAATCAGACCACTGGCCACTGGTTTGTGTCGATCGAGTGCATGTCTGCGGCTCTGTTTGTGTCGATCGTTCTGAAGTAGTAGTAGTAGTAGTGGTCGTTCCGGACGACGAAGGTTTCGGCGATAAACTTGTCGTCTTTTGTTTGAGAATCTGTAGTTTGGCTAACGGAACGACAACTGCTTCGTCAGCTGTCGGCCGCTTCCATACTGTCCGCTGATCGCGAGCGCAGTAATAGTAAAAGCGTTGACTTTTTTGATCCTTTAAAATGAAAATAAATTAATTAATTAGTTCTTAGAATTAAAAGTTATTTAGTTGTTTAGCTATCGTCGTCTCGATAGACGACTTCACGAGTAGGTCGTCGTCCCGATAGACGACTTCACGAGTAGGTCGTCGTCCCGATAGACGACTTCACGAGTAGGTCGTCGTCCCGATAGACGACTTCACGAGTAGGTCGTCGCCCCGATAGACGACTTCACGAGTAGGTCGTCGTCCCGATAGACGACTTCATGGGTAAGCCGTCGTCCCGATAGACGACTTCAACGGTAAGACGTCGTCCCGATAGACGACTTCATCGGTAAGCCGTCGTCCCGATAGACGACTTAAGAAACATGTCGTCGTCGTCCCGATAGACGATTTCATTCGGTAAGACGTCGTCCCGACACAACACAAACAACAACAGCAAACAACAACTTACGTATAGTTCCCACCATTGAGTAACCGATGGATCCGATGCCCGAGCAATGGCCACTCCTGGACCGCGCGGTTCATCCCAACGACACTCACCGCTGAATGAAGAAGAAGAAGTTAATACAAAAGGCGTGGCTTTACTATCACTACTACTACTACTTACGTGACCAGATTGGCAAACATTTGGACACCAGTTTTCGGTTCGGATATTTCAATCCATTGGCCGGCGACCGCCGATAGCGACTGCGGCGATGGAAGTGGCGGTCGCTGTGACGACTTATTGGCCATTAATTAATGAGATTTTTTATTTCAAAAATCTTTAAAAAAATGTTTTTATTATTTATTTATTTATTTTATTATTTATATTGAAATACTATATATATATATATGTATTGAAACACATATTTATTTGACGCATGCGTTCAGTTAGTGTTAGTCTCCCGCTAATCCCGCGTCCCGTCCCGTCCCGTCCCGCCCGCTATCTGGACGTACTTTTTGGGCGAACCCAATGACTACTACTACTACTAGTAGTAGTCATTACGCATGCGTTTCAATGGCTGTCGTCGTGTTTGAGCTCTTCGTTTGTTTTTGTCATTTGAAAAGTCTTTAAAAAAAACTATTTATTATTTATTTCTCAAATAAACTGTTTTTCGTCTTTGAATTTTACCGACAACTCCTGCGGTGAAACAACTGCCGACTACCCGACTAACCGATCTGACTGTCCACTGATCATTGGCTGACCACTTTGTATTGATTGGCCGCCCGAAGAATCGGCGCAACAATGACAAAGGTATTTGACTTAACAGACAGACAGTCAGTCACGTGACGTCCTCTCCCTCTCCTCTCTCTCTCTCTCTCTCTGGTAAGGGGTGTTGCCGTCCGGTTGTTTGGACACACCTTCAGAGTCAGAGAGTAGTAGAAGAAAAGCCTTTTTCTTTGTTTACCACAAAAACTCTTTGTTCTGTTCTTTCCATTCATTTTCTCTCTCTTTCTGTCTCTTTCTGTCTGTTGCTCTCAATCTCCTCGCCGTCCGTCCAACTCATCCATCCATCCATCCGTCAAATTCATCCCGACGTCTACATCACTATCACACTAATCACCACTTCTTTGTCCACAACAATCAATCACAACAACAGCGCTCTCAAGACGACCTCGCGATGGACTCGAAAACTTCTGTCGAAGTGATAAACGGATGTGTCGTCGTCCCGGACGACGGCTCTTCGCCAGTAATCGTCGCCCAGACGTCGCCCACGACGACTACCACTACGACTACTATTGTTGTCGACAACAATCAGAATACAATTAATGAAAACGAATTGTCGACAAAAAAGATAAAATACGAGACGTCTTCGGGAACTAATGGACCGAAAGACGATTTAAACAATAATCAGACGACAAATAATCGCAGTATTAATGGACCGCCGATTAAGTCCCGAGTGGTTCACGTGCGCAACATTCCCGTCGACACAACCGATTCGGATCTGATTGGTCTGGCGGCCGGATTCGGTCGGGTGACCAATTGTCTCATTCTAAGAGGTAATCAATTGATTGTTTTGACAATAGTTTTGACGCAATTCCTCTTCAAAGGCAAAGCCCAGGCGTTCGTCGAGTTTCTGGAATCGCATTCCGCCCAACAAATGGTCAACTATTGGTTGTCTTCAACTGTGGCCGGAATTCCCGCTCCGATGCAACCCAACATCAGAGGCCGTCACGTGTTCTGCCAATTGTCCAATCATAAGGAACTGAAGACCAATAATCAGAATAACAGCGGAAGTAATGGACACAACGGAAACGGCGATCACGGCTTCGGCGGACATTCGGTCGGCGGCGGAGGACATCACCCGCATTCTGGCCACGACAACGGCGTGAGTCGAGAGCCGTCGTGTGTATTGCGAGTCGTGGTTGAGAACGCTTTATACGCCATGTCTTTGGATTTATTGCATTCGGTGTTCGCGAGAGCGGGAAAAGTCCATAAAATCGTTACTTTCACTAAAAACCAACAGTTCCAGGCTCTCATCCAAATGGCCACTCCGACCGACGCCCAGACGGCGCGGACATTACTGGACGGACAGAATCTGTTTCATCCGAATGCAAACCAATTGAGAGTCGAGTTTTCAAAACTGACGCAATTAAACGTCAAATTCAATAACGATAAATCACGTGATTTCACACAAACACCCGTCGGCGGAGTTGGAGGACAACCAATGGCCGCCGACCACTCCTCCGCTCTGCAACACGCCCACGTGGCGGCGGCGGCTGCCCAACTGCAGCAGCAGCAGCACCATCATCACCAACAACAACAACAGCAACACAACGACGCTCTGAACGCACTGTTAGCTCAACAACAATCACAACATCCGTCTTTCGGGCCTTTTGTCGGCCAAACGGCTGCTTTGCGTGCTTTGAATCCTTTGCTCCCGTTGACGGCTGCCGGCGCTCTCGGCCAACTCGGACTCGGTTTAGGCCAACAATTGGGAAACGGTATAATCGGCGGTCATTCTGGACTTCAAACTCCCGTTTTGTTGGTTTCGAATCTCAACGAAGGCGTGAGTTTTCTAACAGTTTTTTCAACCGATTTTTCGCCCATTTTTTTGCCGTTTTTTACGACTAATTCTTCGTTTTTTTTCGCTTTTTTTGTTTATATCTTTTTAAAAATCTTGTGATTCTTCGACATCTGAATCCAAATAACAATAGACCACAACAACTGACGCTCTCTTCACTCTTTTCGGTTCGTTTTTCACTCTTTTTTTGTCCAAAAAAAACAAACAAAAAACTTATTTATTATTATTTCCGCTTTTTTTGTATTCAAAATCAAATTCAAAACACATTTAATTCAAAACTTCTTTAAACTAATTCTTCAGGAGTTTATGGAGACGTAATTCGAGTGAAGATTTTGTTCAACAAAAAGGACAACGCTTTGGTCCAGATGGCCGAACCGGGTCAGGCGGCTCTGGCGCACAACTATTTGGATAAAGTGCGACTTCACGGTCGAGTGATTCGCGTGACGCCATCCAAACACCAAGTCGTCCAAATGCCCAAAGAAGGCCAACACGTGAGTTGATATAACCGACTGATCTGTTGATTCAATGACCAACTGATCCATTGATAGGACGCCGGACTGACAAAAGACTTTTCGTCGTCGGCTTTGCATCGTTTCAAGAAACCCGGATCCAAAAACTACGGAAACATTTATCCGCCGTCGGCTACTCTTCATTTGTCTAACATTCCGGCTTCGGTTCAAGAAGAAGACATTCGACAAGCCTTTCAACAGGAATGTCAGACACAAGTCGTTGCCTTCAAGTTCTTTCCGAAAGACAGAAAAATGGCGTTAATTCAGTTGTCTTCAGTCGACGACTCGATTCACGCCTTGATTCAGATGCATAACTATCAGTAAGTCTTCAGATCTATTGATTTGATCCAATTGATCCCATTATCTCTTATTATTGAACAGATTGTCCGAATCTTCCCATTTGCGCGTCTCGTTCTCCAAGTCGTCCATTTAATAGCAGAAGAAGAAGAAGAAGAAGAGGTCTTCAATGATCTCAAGACTGATTGCAATCATGTTTTCAAACAAACAAACAATTAATTAATAATTAATTGATTTAATAATTCATTTGCGAATCAAAAACCGCGAAAAAACCAATTTTTTTTTTGAGACTAAAAGTGCCTTAAATTCCACAGTATTTCGCATTTTTCGACGATTTTTATAAATATTTTTTTTGCGTTAATCACTATTAATATTAATTAATTATTTTATTATTATTTTCGACACAATTAAGAGACCAATTATTTAATTAATTATTAATTTAATTATATTTTATTTTTACTATTTTTTTTCATTAAATTATTTCTCTATTCATTCACTTTCTATTCATAAACACAACTGTCCTCTCAAGTGCTGACACTCTGTATTGTTTTGTAATGTATTGTCGCCCACTGTTGGCCGTCGCCTCCTATTATTGTCTATGAAATCAGCGGTCAATTCACACGAGAGTTCAGAGAATTCAAGTGTCGTTTAGTTTTCATTTTTTATTTTTAATTTAATTATTATTTTTTTAGTTTTACTTTTTGTCGAATTTTTTTTATTAATTAATTATTTTCTCATAAATTCATATATTTTTGTAATTTTTTTTTCTTCGGAAAATCGAAATCAAGTTTTCATTGAAATTATTATTGAAATAAAAAGACAATTATTTTGTATTAAATTTTAATTTATTTTTAATTAGAATTTCAATCAATTTTAAGATTTTTTTTAAAAATTTTCTTAAATTAAATGTTAATTAAATTCAATATAACTGAAGAATCTGTGGAACCGTTGAACGAGATTTCGACAGAAAAAGCGGACACAAAGACCCGGAAGAAGGGATTGACTGAAGAAGTGTTGGCAGAAGTGGTGTTTGTCTTCCAATCGAACGAAGAGTTTATTAGAAAATGTCTGAAAAAACAGAAAAAATCAATTGAAATGAAATTCAAATATTTTTAAACAAAAAAACCGACTCTTTTTTGGACACGAATTGTGTGTTCTTCGGGAGTAAACAACGGATTTATGGATTAATCCTTTGACTCAAAGAAACTGTGGTTTTATTGGAAACGTGTTTCAAGTCTTACAAAACAACTGACAATTCATTTCATGAAAACTAAAAATTATGAAATTATAACTCATTTGTTAACAGATTTTTGACTTTTAATAAATAATTTCTATTCAATAAACAACTGTCCTCTCAGTCAGACAGTCAGACAATCTGAATTCATATCACACGAGAGTTCAGAATTCAAGTTTAGTTTTCATTTTATTTCAAAAAAAAAATTCAATTATTATTAAAAAATATTTTAGTTTTATTTCAAAAAAAAAATCAATTTAAATATAATTGTAAAAAATTTGAATTAAAAACAAAAAAAAAGTCAAAAACATTACAATTGATATCAATTTAAAAAAAATAATATTCAGAGTTAGGAATCATTTAATAAAAATCAAAAAAAAATTCAGTTTTATTTGAATTAAAACAAAAATTCAATTTAAATATAATTTAATAGATTTAAAAATATCATAAATTAAAACAAAAGTCAAAGTCATTACAGTTGTTTTCGATATGAAATAAGTGATAAAACGGATCGAAGTTTTCCAGTTTTTTACAAGAAATATCAATCCGATGAAGACATCCAAACCTAACCATTCGTACCAATGAAGAGAATACGGAAAATTTAGTCCTTCTTTAGTTATGTCTTCCGTTTTCTCCATTTCATAGCAACGGCTATAGTCTTCGTCGTCGTCTTCGAGTTTGAATACTTCGTCGATTGTCTGACAAATCAAATCTTTGAGCTCTTTTTGTGTCCAAATCCGCGGTCTGTCAGCGGTTTCTTCGGAGACAATGTCTGCCGATTGTAATGAAGACATGGTTTTTGTCAAATCAGAAGACATGAGAACTGTTTCGTCTGATAAACAAAGAATACTTCTTCTGTTGTCTTCTTCTGACGCCATCTGTTGACCTATTCTTCCACTTCTTCTTTAGTTTTCATCTGTTTTTGCATTCATTTTATTTCAATATTTTAAAAGAGATTAAAATTCAATGAAATGAAAAAAAACATAATTTTTAGAATAAATTTTTTTGTTTTGTTTATTAAATAAATAAATATTTTATTAGAAATTAATTATTAATTAAAAACATTTTTTTTCTTAATTAAAATCTTTGTATTATTCGTCAGTTTTTTCTAAGTTTTGATTTTCAATTCATGTATTAATTGTTGAAACTTTTCAAATGATTTAATTAATTAATTAATTAATGAAAAGCAATGAATAAAACAATAAATTTTCTAAAAATGTTTTTTAAATAATTCAAAGATATGAATAATATTTTATATATTTTTCATGAGTTTCAAGATATTAAACAAAAATAATATTTAATTTTAATTTTAAGATTTAATAATCCTATGAATAGTTTGTTATTCTATTTAAAAAATATTTAAATGAAAATTAATTATAGAAATCATAATAAAAGTCTTTATTTTACTTAAATTTGATTAAAAAAAATGTTTTAAAAACTCATATAAATTATACTTTTCTTCAGTTTTTTTACTCTAATTTATAAATAGATTTGAAAGTAAAAAACAAAACTTTTAATTAAATAATTAAATAATTAAAAATTATGTTTAAAAACAAAAGTTTTCCCAAAAACTGATTGTTTTTTTATTTGATTTGATCAAAAAAAGTTGAATTTTGTGGTATAGTTGGGTGTTTGCTGTTGGGGTGGGTTGTACAGGTAGTACAGACTATAGGTGCTCATAGTATACATTATATTACTAATACATACAAATATTAGGCAAAATAAAAGTCTTAAAACTTTTAAAATAATTTTTTTTACAGAAAATTGCAATTTATTCGAAAATACAATAATTTTAACTTTTATTTAAGATTTAATTAATTTATTATTAATTAATTAAATCATTATTATTATTATTATTATTATTATTATTATTATTATTATTATTCAGAAGCATTAGAATAGATGGGAATTATGGTAACCAACAAACCCAACCCAGAGTCAGCCCAACCCCACCCAACCCCAGACAAATGAAATTTGATTTTTGATATATTATTATATAATTTTTTTGAGTTTAAAAAACAGCACATTTGGAGACAAAACTCTTTATAAATAGATTTTTTTATTGGTTTAAAATTACATTTTTTTTAAAACTAAAATAGAAAAAAATGTTTTTCTTTCAATAATTATTTGAAAAAATTGAAGTCAAAAGTGATTTTTTTTAAATAATTTTTTAGTAAATTTTAACACATTTTTCGATTATTTGATGAAAAAACTGAATTAAAAAAATACAAACAAAAAACAAATAGTTTTTGGGAAAACTTTTGAAAAGAAAACAATGAATCGTTTTTTACTATTGATTGCAATCGTTGTTGTTATCATTGCTTTTCGTAATTATTATTATTTTTTTTAATTAATTAATTGTTTTTTAATTAATTAATTGTTTGTTTTAATTAATCAAAAAAAAGTATCAAGGACAACACAATTGATACACAATTAAATAAACAAATGATTAAAAATATATTTTAATTATAAAGTTAATTATTAATTATCAAATATTTGATTTAAAAATTATATTTAAAATAAAATTTTTTTTTGTTTTTTTCATACTTTGATCGAAAAAAAACAAAATTTATTTGTTTTTTTTAATTTGTTTTTTCCCATCCTAATTCCCCATTTAAAATAAATCAAATCAAATTAGAGGGGTTCTCCCTTTTAAATGTAAGTTAATTTAATTTTTTTAGTCTTGATTTCAAAAATAATAAAATAAAAAAATCTAAAAAAATATTCTTTTAAAATCAAAAAATTGTTACAAAAATAATACCTGAAGTACCTGAAGTAATAATAACAAACTTTGAAAAAGTGGCGTAAAGATAGAGTAAAAGTATACCATTTATACGTCAAACCCCACGTAATATACAAATTATAATTAAATTATTTTTTAAATAAATTGATTTTAACATTAAATTAATATTTTTTAATTAAACATTTCATTAGCCCAATACACAGTAGAAGCCAAACAAGCAGAAGACGAAGAAAATAAGAGTATTTTGATTTTTGATCGTTTTTTCTTTTATTTATTTATCTATTACTTAAATTTAATTAAATTAATTTTTTTAAACATTTATAGAATTAAAAAGATTAAATTATTGGAACCAAGGACCCCATATCCCAAGGATGGGATGACTTTATTAAAACAATTATTAAAAAATTTATATTCAAATTTAATTTCAACTTTTATTTAAATACAAAATTATTATAAATATTAAATTGATTTTATTATTAATTATTAGTTTTTCTTGATTTTTTTTTGTAACCTTTTTTCCGAAAGTAATGTTTATTTATGTAAAAATTATTTATTTAAAATTTATTTATTTCCCCTTAAATTAAATTAAAATAACAGATTTATAGATTTAATAAAATTAAGTAGACCACAGTTCGAGAGATTGGTTGATTACAAACTTTAAAAATTTAAATAAAAGTAAAACAATAATAGATATAAAATTGTTTTTATTAATTAGTTTTTCTTGAATTTTTTTTGTAATCCTTTTTTTCCGAAAATAAATAATAAAAACAATGTATTTGTAAAATAAAAAAATGCTATTAATAACTAATTTAAGATTTCAATTAACTATTAATTAATTATTCGTCAGTTTTTTCTAAGTTTTGATTTTCAATTCATGTATTAATTGTTGAAACTTTTCAAATGATTTAATTAATTAATTAATGAATAAAACAATAAATTTTCTAAAAAATAGGTTTTTTAAATAATGTTTTCTATATTTTTCATGCGTTTATAAACTTTAAAGATATTTAATTTCAATTTTATTTTTAATATTTAAAAGATTTAATCAATAGTTTGTTATTCTATTCATTAGTTTTTTTTTATAAATATTTAAATTAAAAATTAATTAATTAAAGAAAACAAAGTCTATATTAAACTATAGTTTACTTAAATTTGATAAAAAAATGTTTTAAAAATCTTATATAAGTTATACATGTCTTTTGAATCTTTTGAAGTCCATCTGTTTTTTGAATTATTTTTTAAACTAAAAATAGTTTTTTTTGTTGATTACATAATAATTTTTGCGGAAATGAAATTTGATTTTTGATATATTTTTTTTAATTCAAAACACAATTGGAGACAAAACTAACGTTCTTTGAGTTAAAATTAGATTTTTTTTAAAAAAAACTAAAATAGAAAATATTGACGTCAATTGATTTTTAAACATAATTTTTTTTAATAAAATTAAACATATTTTTCGATTATTTCAAAGGTATATAAACCGGTGTTTGAATTGTAAATCAAATCAAACAAACAAAAAAACAATCAATTTTTGAGAAAAACATTCACAAAAACAATGAATCGTTTCGTAGTATTGGTTGTCGAAGTCGTTGTTGTTGTCATTGCTTTTCGTAATTAATTTTTTTATTTGTATTTTTACTTTTAATTAATTAATTGTTTTTTAATCAAAAAATAGTATCAAACATAACTCGTCAAGATGAAGAATGTAAGACTATTTTAATTAATTTATGATTTAATTATCTATTAATTAAATATTTTTTTATCATTCATTAAGTATCGGGAGATTCGGGAGATTCGCCACTCGATGAATATAAAGGACCGAAACCTCCGAATACAATTGGTTAATTAAATTATATTTATATTATTTTTGTTAATAATTATAAACATTTTTTTGTTATTTAATTAAAAACAAAAATTTCAATAAATATTTAAAATTTGTATTTTATTTGCGTTTTTTTTATTTCCGTATTTTTTTGTCCAATCATTGATCGGTCATTCAGTTTCGGTTGTTTCCCATTCGTTAGGTATGTTTGGCGTCCATTCGGCACCCGATATGTGCCGTCCGTCCGATATATTCGGGACATTCAGTCAACAGCTGTTAATAACTAATAACCGGTTATTTCTCTTCAATAGTCATTACATTTTAGTCCACTTTTTCTTTGATTTTTTCATGTTTTCTGTTGTCTTTTGATTTCAACTCAAATCCAATTCATTTCTATTTTAATTCTTGTTTTATTAAATCTTTTATTAAATTATTTAAATTAAAAATTAATTAATTAAAGAAAACAAAGTCTTTATTAAACTATAGTTTTAAAAATCTTATATAAGTTATACATGTCTTAAAGTCCATCTGTTTTTTGAATTATTTTTTAAACTAAAAATAGTTTTTTTTGTTGATTACATAATAATTATTGCGTAAATGAAATTTGATTTTTGATATATTTTTTAACACATTTGGAGACAAAACTTCTTTAAGTAAAAAATAGATTTATTTTTAAAACTAAAATAGAAAATAAATGTTTTTTCTTTCAATAATTACTAATAAATTTACATATTATTTAATTTCAATGAAAAAAATGTAAAGAAAAACATATTTTTCAATAGTATATAATCCGTTGTTTGTATTGTAAATCAAATCAATTCAAACAAACAAAAAACAAATAGTTTTTGGGAAAACTTTTGAAAAGAAAACAATGAATCGTTTCGTAGTATTGATTGCAGTCGTTGTTGTTGTCATTGCTTTTCGTAATTATTATTATTTTTTTAAATTTTAGTTTTAATTAATTAATTAATTGTTTTGTTTGTTTTTTAATTAATTTAAAAATAGTATCAAGGACAACTCGACAAGATGAAGATAGTAAGACTATTTTTTAAATTAATTTAAAATTTAATTATCTATTAATTAATTAATTATTATTTAGTAAATGAAGGAGGAGGAGATGCAGTAGAATCGGAAGTAGAAGCTAGTAATTATGCGTTTCTTTGTTTAACCCACCCACGCCACCCACTCACCCACCCACCCCATCCCCATTAAATTTATTTGCAATTAATTAATTTATTTTATTTTTTTTAAAAGCCACCAAAAAACCAGATTGTTGGAACTGTCTAAGTATTTGATTATCATTTATATAACTATTAATTAATTATTTAAATATTAATTGTTTTTTTTATTTGTTTCTTAGTTCTTAGACATGGATAATCATAATAATCATTAATCAAAATATCAATTAATTTATTTATTTTTCTTAATAATAATTATTTTAAAAATATTCTGTAATTTTTAATGTTTTTGTTTAATAATAAATAAAATTTGTATTTTTTATTCCCGTTTTTCTGTCATTCAATTAATGTTTTAATTTTTTTTAATACAAAAAGATATTAAATAGAGTTTAAAAATAATTTTTTTTTTATTTCCGTTTTATTTTTTATTATTCACTTCCGGTTTCGTCCGCTTCTTCGTCGCCGTCCTCTTCAGTCCATTCCTGGTCTGCGTCCACTCCCGACACTTCCGCCGATCCGACTTCGGCCCCGACAACAGTGGCCATTCGTGGTTCGCATTGTCGACACTCGAGTCCGGCTGTCATGTGATCTCTGGTCAGAACGCAATCGCAATTCAAACACGTATTCATTTTGTGATTCGAAACAACTCTTTCGGCAAAAACCAAACGATTTCTGAGAAAAATATGAATCAAATTATGTCCAAAATTACCGAAAAAAAACAATTCTTTGGTTACGTTCGCGACCGAAGAGCCGATTGACGAAACACCGAACCGTTGGTCTCGAGAGCCATCACGTGACACAACGACCGCTCGACCGAAACGAGTCGCCGAAGAGCCCGACTTTCGTCCAGCGATTGATTACCAGAAGATTGAGTGAAAGCGCGGATGAAATCGAATCCAAAAATTTGTTTCGTTTTCTTGGATTTCAAACGAAATTTCAACGATTTTTCGGTCAAAACGTGAAGAAAAAGGTTTTCGTTTCTGAAGAAAAAATTATTAGAAAAATGTTTTATTTTTTTATACGATTTTTGTGAATACAAGACATGATTTCTTGCGGAAGAAAAATCCAAAGTTTGTTCCAAACAATCACTTCTTCGCGAATCCATTAGAATCACGTGTTTTGAAGCTAACGGACGTTCGGGAAGAGAAGTGGCGAACAAAAAGTCCAGAGTTTGTCCACTAATTGACGAATTGGTCGACGGATTAGTAAACGAACGGAAATCGGGTTTCGAAGACAAGACTCGGGAACGTCTGTAACGGCCGTTCGGATCGTTGGTTCGGAACAAAACCCCGAACTCTGTGGACACGTTTTGTTCGGCGAATTGTCGGCGAATAGCGTTTGCCGTTCGTCTCAAAGAATCCATTGTTTTATCGGAAAGTCGTTTGAAATCTTGGAAAACAAACAAAACAACTGACGATTCATTCAAAGTAGTGTTGAATCGCTTTCTGTGACCGAAACTGACGGAAGAATTAACTGATTGTGAAGAATGACATTCAAGACATTCGTCCGGAAGTCGAGAAAGAGCTTCGCGAACGACAAGAGTGGCGCCAAAGTCACAAACGTCTCGCGACTGATGACAAAGATCTCGCTCTCGAGGAATGTGTTGAACGAGTGTTGAAAAAAATCGATCGCAAAGAAAGGCGTTTAGATCGCGATCGGCGGCCGAAGAGCGGACAGATCGGGTCTGAAGGCGAAGGTCTTCGGGAGGAAACGACAGCTGAAGACGGATCTGTGGATTAGAAAAGGGATTAATAGAAGGGATTAGAGATTATGAATGGATTACGAGTTGTCGAGAAGGTATCCAAAGAACTGAAGAATCTGTGGAACCGTTGAACGAGATTTCGACAGAAAAAGCGGACACAAAGACCCGGAAGAAGGGATTGACTGAAGAAGTGTTGGCAGAAGTGGTGTTTGTCTTCCAATCGAACGAAGAGTTTATTAGAAAATGTCTGAAAAAACAGAAAAAATCAATTGAAATGAAATTCAAATATTTTTAAACAAAAAACCGACTCTTTTTGGACACGAATTCTGAGTCGCGAAGAGTTTCGACTCAACGATAGGTCAAAGTCGCGACTCGTGGCCAGAGATCGACCGGAGATTGTGGTCGTCGTGTTGGAGGCGGAGACGATGACTCCGGCCGTCCATTCGACGGACACTTTTGCGGAAAATAAACGGAAATTGATTTCAAAAATGCTTTTTATTTATAATTCAATTGTTTTACAGAAAAATATTTGTTTTTTTTATTCATTAAATGAATTCATTATTAATTAATTAATTGTTTAAAACATTAGTTATTATTCAGACAAACATACGTTTGACCGCAGATTCAACTTCTGACCACTTTTTGGCCACTTGTTTGCCGAACGACGGTTTCGGACGAATCATGTCGACAACAGTTGACCGCAATTGTCGCGAATGTCGCGGTTGGTTCAGTTCGACCTGAATTCTGCCGTTTTGCGGATCCCAAACCAAAACACGGGTTTGTTGTCCGATTTCGGCCGTCCAGACAGTTCGGGTCATATCGGCCAGAGTTCGGGCCAGACTTCGCCAATCGATTTGATCGAAGTTTTCGTTCAAAACATTTCGAAACAATTCTTTGAGTTTTCGTCCGAAATCAGACACCGATTCGTTTGAATCCAATAATTGGCCGAAAGTTTGCGTCAAATAATCGAAACATCGTTCGGTATATTCGCCGATAAACGGAATGTTTAGCCGACAATAGCCGACAGTCTTGACGACCACTCGATGTGCGGAACGAGCCGTTACTTCGGCGGCTTCTTTCAGGACATCAATCATTGAATCCGAACTGAAATTATCGACAAAATAGAGAACTCGATAACAACTGTCCGATCGTTTGCATGTTTTCCGAATCAATCGATTGGTTTGTCTGAAGAACGAGACAATTGTGTCCACGAATTCCGAATTGTTGACCAATTGTCCGACTTTTCCGTAGAATCGGTAAATCCATTGATAAGATTGCGACCAAAACTGTTGGATTCGATCCCAGGCTCGTTGTGCGCCATCAAAGCCGTGAAGAAACTCTTGAATAGTATCGTAGGCTTCGTCCGATACGACGGCGGCCAACGGTTCCAACAAATCGTTAGACAATTGTCGCGAAAGTATTGAAGATTTGTGTTTCAATTCTTTCTGGAATTCCTGATAGAAATTGTCGTAATTTTCGCCATAATTTCTGTTCATTTCGTTCAACATTTCCTTCAGAGCCGACGGTGTCCATTGGGCGTCCACTCTCAACGCCCGACCCGATCGGGTGTCCAATTCGATGTTCAGATCGGCAGTCATTGGTTGTCCGTCTTTGCCTACGGAAGCGATTTCCAGACTAACCGTTCGATCGTTTCGATTGTCGCCATTGAAACAGAAAAACGCTTTTTTCTTCGGCAAAGAGTTCTCTTTGGTCTCGAGTTTTGCGCACTTTTTGTCCACAGAATAGCGATATTCGTGTTCCTGACCAGTGATCTGATCCCTGACTGTCAGATCAGTGGACACTTCGTCAGTGGTTTTGCCGAACTGTCCGTCAATTACAAGAAATCTTTTCGGATCTCTTATGACTGCTTCCAATCGGTTCTGATTTTTCAGTTCAACGAAATAGAAAACTTGTTTTTCATTTCCGTTTCGATCGATATTTCGCGCCGAAAGTCCAGCCGATTGTCGGCTAACGTGTCCGACCAATGAAACGTCCAGTAGTCGGCGATCGCGTGCCCACAAAGCGACGGCAACTGTTGTATTGGCCGACGGACCCGACGACCAGCTCTGGGAGAGCGGGATCTGCAAGATGTTTGCTTCGACAGTCAGCGCGTGATTCGGATCTTTGGATAAATCGAAGACAGCTTTTGCGCCAAAGATTTTCTCGGAATTCGGTTTTTGAAACACAATTTCAATGGATTTTTGCGGACGTTGTGTCCACTTGTTTGAAGTCATCTGAAGCGATACTCGCGATTCCTGTGCCTCTCGATTGTGTTCGAAGTGTCCGTTCGTTTCGAACAACGGCCGAACATCCGAATCGCTGGTCAATCGGGTTTTCCAACGAATATCGTTCGGTCGACGCGAATAATCGCCGACAAACTGAAGCCAACGGTTCGACGGGAAGTAGAGTTTCAGTGAAGAGTCGACGGCTGATGAGTGTCGGTCTCGAGCCGTGAAGAGTGAGTCAAAGCCGAGAGAATGCGAATTCACGGAAACCAAGAGTTGATTTCGGATTCGATTGACGACTGGTTTACCGGAAGTCAAACCCAAAAGCGAGACTTCGTTTTCAGTTTTGTCGTTCAGTTGTTCCATGAATGATGTCTTCAGTTCGAGATTTGTTCCCATTTTGGTCATTGACACGAAGACCCGTCGGGGAACTGATTGGCCGTCAATAGTGATGTCGTATTTGGCGTCCAAACAATCGCTTTCCTGTCGAAGACATATCTTTACGAATGCTTTTCGATTTTCACCCGTTGTTTGTGTCGAAACAGTCACGTGAACTCCTGACCACTGTTCACGAGCTTTCAGCGAATATTGTCCGCCGAGACCTGATTCCAGGGCAGCGGTGGCCAATTCGGCACCGTTTCGTGTGATGTGTCCGGAACCGGTCCATGTTCCGGCCGAAGACGATTTTTTGGCCTTAAGATCTGCGGCCAAAACCTCTTTTTCCGCGTATTTGGCAATTGATTCCAATTCCAGAGATTTTCCGTCAAATTTCAGACGATTTTTGGTCTCATATTTGGGTAAAAACCAGAATTCGATTCTTCCGTTGACTGCAATTCCGTCGGCCAACGATTCGCCCGTTTTTTCGGCCGAAAAGTCGACTTTCCTGATAGTGTCCGCATCAACTGTTACGGCCACCGATTGTCTGGTCAGAGCGGCGTTGGCCCGAATGGACGGCACGTTCTGGTCGTTGGATTTCAACTCGAGTTCCGCCGATTTGTCGGCCAATCTCGCGATTAATTCCATTTGTTTTCCCGAAGACCGGATCACAGAAGCCGTCAATTGTCGTTGTTTTCGGTCGACAGAGAACTGGACTTCTCTTTGGCCACTGGTTTGCGGCGAATCGACTTTAAATTCGCCGGAAATGTGATTCGAGTCGCGTTTGATGTCCACTAAAACCGAATGACTGATCGCTTGTCGAATGGCTTTGATTTCGGCGAAGAGTTTTGCGTTTCTTTCGGAAAACCAATCGCTATGTCTTTCATTGGCCACTAATTTGATTTCCAAATCCGGATTATTCGGCGCCTGAGTCTCCAAACTGACGGATGTCTCGCCATTCGCTGATTTGGCGTTCAATTTAAGACCAAATCCAAGAGTCTGTCCTTCAGAGTACAAGACATTGCATTGCATTTCGTTGTTTGCGATCACGTGTTTGATGGCCAACGACACCGAATCGCGTTCCGGTCGGTATTTCGGTCGGTAATTGATTGTCCATTCGTGAGGTCCGCGAACCAAATCGTCGGCCATTTCCGAAGCGACTTTCAGTTCGTTTCCGGCATAACTGGCCGTCAGTTCGTTCAACAGCTTCTTCTGTCCGCCCGTGAATCCGCCGCCAACCGAACGACCAGACCATTGAACGGCCAGTTTTTGTTGCGGGTCTTTATCCACATCCCAAGCAATCTCTGCCCGAAAGCCGTCTTTGGCTTCGACTGAACACAAAACGTGTCGTCCTTTCGGTAGTTTTGATCGGTAATCAAAATCGGCTTTCCGTTCGTGTTGTTGTCCTCTGAGCTGCGATTTGGCCACAAATGACGGCATTTCGACCGCAAAGTCGTGTTGTTGTTCTTCGGAATCGAAATTTCCCGAAACTTCTGCCAAAACTTTATTCAAATAATTGGTTTTCGATTTCAATTCGAATCTTTGTTTTTCCGCTTTTGCTTCCGACTTGTGATCCCATGAATCGGTTTTTACCGTAAATCTGGCGCTTCTGTCCTTCGGCAGTGTCCACACTTGCAGATCGTATGGATCAGATGAAGCGTACAAGAGTGACGGCGATTGTCCATCGATTGCTAACTCAGACTTCAAATGCAACAGATTTTCGCCATTTTTTCGATCGGTTTTCGAATTCAAAGAAAATCCGTTTCTTTCGGCTTTCGATTGGATTTCCGTTTTGTGAATGAATTTCGGATTTTCCAGATTAATGGCCAAAGATTTTCGTGGAATCACTTCAACAGATGCCGAGTGATCGCCGCCAGTGGACACAATCGAAACGTGCGATTTGTCCTCTAATTTACCCGTAATATAGGCGTCAACTTTGGCGATGTTTTTTCCCGTTTCCACGGAATCGGTTCTCGACTTAATTGTCAACGAATTGTCGGTAATCTTGGCGTCGGTTTTGTGAATAAATTCGGGAGATTTGGCGTCAATTTGGAGCTGACGTCCGGATCTACTTCCAGAAAACGGTTGGATCTTAACGTTGGCCACAGTTTGTTGACCGTATTTGACGGCGAATTCTGAGGGAATTTCCCGATTTTGTCTCTGATATGTTCCGTCCAATTGAAACACGTTCTCATTGTTCGACCGTTTTGTCAATGATTTCACGCGATATGTCTGTCCTCGAGAGTCGGCTTCCCATGAAGTTTCGTGATTCAGTGGCCATTGTTGTTGTTTACCGTTGGCCTTGAAATGAACAGTCGGTTGTTGGTGTTTGACATCGAGAATGGCGTCAAATTGGGGAACTTTAGTCTCGAATTGAGACCAAACTTGCGGCTGATGTTTGGCCGCGAAATAGTATTGTTTGTCGGGTTTGAGTTGTGTTTGCGATTCGACTTCGTACTGGCCATCTTCGGGCCACTGGGCGGACATGACGTGCGACACGTGATGACAATTCCAGTCGGCTTTCGCGCCTTTCGCCGGAATTCCTTGGATTTGAGCCTTAATTGTCGGCGAACTGATCCGAATGGTGGACTCGGAGTTCGGGTCTGTATTGAAGAGACCGTTGGCTTCGATTAGCGGACGATTGTGTTGTCGGGCTTTGATTTCGGCGGAAACTAAACAAACAATCAATTAATGAAAGAAATGTTTTGTTTTTCTCTTACTTTTGTTTCTCTTGTCTTGAGATTGAATTTTTCCCGAAGTTTCCCATTTCTGGCCGTTTTTGGCCACAAATTGAACGAAAGGTTCGGTCAGTGAAGAGTCACGTGAGTCGGATGTCCAGTGCTTTCCCTCCAAATCGACGGAATAGTCGTCGTAAAGACCTTTCAGTGAATGCACGCGCGAAACACGATTCAACTCGTAGTCAACGGCGTGAATCGGTTGTCCATTGAATTGAGTTTTTGCCGAAACAGTGACCACTTTTGGTGTCGTTTCGAATTGGGTTTTGTGTTCGAAATTATCCGAACGAATCTCAACCGAAGCCACCGATTGATCCAATGGTTTGTCAGTCAAATCGGCCGACATTTGGATCAGAGTCTTGTGTTTCGGTGCGTCGGCCATGAAATGCGATTTCCGATCCGTTAGTCGGGAATCAATGGAAAACAACGGTTTTCCCGATCGTTCGGTTTTCGATTGCAACTGTAGTTCCCGATTGGGTTCGTAAGCGGCAGTCGTCGAGTGTTTCCAGTCCTGAGAAGCAGATTTCAGTTCAATTAGAGCCGACTTTTTCGGCGACAGAATGTCGACATCGAAACGGCCGTCAATTGGTTCGGAACTTATGGTCAGTCGCGATGGTGTTCGGCGAGAGTACAGACCGTCGATCTGTTTGGAAATCATAACGAAATCAGTGATTATTTCAATGATATTTAAAACTGTTTTTCTTTTCAATGATTTTGAGTTAAATTTTTGTTTTTTTAGAAAATCTAATATTTTTTCTCTAATATCTAATTATAACTATTTTTTAATTTTTTTTTAACACATTATTAGACATTAAATTAATTTAATTGTATAATAGAAACTATTTTTGTGTTTTTTCACTATAATTATAATTATTTTTTATAAAAACAAATCTGATATTAAAATTTGAATTAATTATATTTAAAACTGTTTTTCTTTTCGGGCAATGATTTTGAGACTAATTATTTGTTTTCTGTCTATAATTATAATTAAATTGTTTTTTCAATTAATTAATAACTAATTAAAACTCTTTAAAAAAACTAATATTAAACTAATTAAACATTTATTATTAGTAATAATAAAAATAATTATTTTGTTTTTTAAAAAAATCTCATTTCAAGTCGATTAAGTCAACAAAAAAACTATTAATAAATAAAATAATTACCGAAAACAGTGTTTTCTGTTGTTTTTTGGTGTCCGACTTGACGGCAACACTGGCCGGTGCCAACTCAAACCGTGTCGAATGTGTCCACTGTTTATCGGGAACATTCAGTTCGACTGAGGCCACACGGGGAACCCGACGCATATTGACCGCTGCTTTCGTACCGAAATACGGTGTTTCGACCGCAAATCGGGAATCGTCTTCATTGCCGGCCATCAGTGCATCCAAATCAAAGACTTGGTGTTCATTGGAATGGATTCTGGATTTCAGTTGCCATTCCGTTGGCGACATCTTCAACAGTCCCGTATGTCTGACCGGACCGTCCAGACCGGGAGCCGTAACTGTCAAATCCAATTCCTGTTTATTGCCATTGGATTTCTGTGTCCGATATTCGTAGTCAACTTTGGCCACTTTGGCCGGTGCCCACTGGAGTTGTGTTTGACCCGCAAAAACACCCGGTTCCTTTTCCCGTAGTTGATCCTTGTAGCTGATCTCCCGATTGGCCAGTTTCAGGTTGGCCTCCATTGCCAAGGATAACGGTTTAATGGATTGGTGTTCATACTTGACATCCGCCCGAAAGTCCCGCTGTTTTCGTCCGGTTCGGTCTTTGCCGACCATTTCGGCCGAATATTTGGGTCCCTGTTGTCCACTGGTTCGGCGATCGTAGTTGGCGTTGGCTCTCAACTCGTAATTCAAACCCAAAGGAGTTATTTCTAAATCCAAAGTGTTTTCCATTGATTTTTCGGTCGACGACTTATCGGTCAGTTTCGAGACGTGAAGAACGTGGACTTTATCGGCCAATTGTTGTTTCCAGGCAACCGTCAACTCGTTTTCGATGTGTTCCGACGGCTTATGTAGCAAATTGTAGGCCAAATGGAAGTTAGCGTTTGGCCATTGAGTCGAAGTCAATTCGCCGAAAGCCGACAGTTTGGTCAGAGCCGATTGGGTCAGATTCTGGACTTTGGTGGCCAAACGAACCGATTCTTTACGGCCTTTTTGAACTCTGTATTCAATGGTCAGATCGGCTGTTGCGTGTTTGCTGGCTTTATCGGCCAAACCGTTGACCCGAAGTTCCAGACCGGGAACCATTAGCGAGACATCAGATGATAATCGCATCTCTTTGGCCGCGCGTTCGCCTTCCCTGACAAACGATCCTTTCAGGAATTGTTTCTGATTTCCTTCCAATTGGATCTGCAATTGATTTTTCCTGCCTTTCGCTACGGCAACCGATCCCTGCATCTGAACCGCTTCCATGTCCTGCCATTGCACTCGCAGTCGCGGCCGATATTCACGTTTCTGTCCTCTGGCCTGACTTTCGAGACCGGCTTCGGCTGTCAACTGTTTTCGTCCGTCTTTTTCCACTGACAACTGAATCGACTGTTCTTTGTCGTCGTTTTTCAAGAGTCCGTCAGCCGATAGTCGAGTCCACGGAGTCTTTACCGAAGCTTTTGCTTGTAAACCGCCCGACGGTCTAGTGATGGCCAATTCGGCCGATAGTTCGCGATCTTGTTCCGAATTCGGTGTATTTAAACCCAATTTATAGCGAATCTCTTGGTTTTGATCGAATTTTCGGGGAATTTCTGCCCAAAAGTCAATGGATTTCATTTGTCGATCGCTTTTTTCGACCGAAATCTCGTATTTTAATGGAAATAATGAATACGATTGACAAACAGTTATACCTTTTTTCAATGATATAAACAGTTATTATTAGATATTAAACAAAAACAACTCAACAAATCACTTACCGATCGGCCGTTTCGTCCATTCGCTGCACTTTTTGTTGTCCGACGACTGCTGTCCGCCGATCTGTCGTCGTTGGCCATTGTCTTGACGTTCATAGACCGCCGATTCGATTCTGACCAACGATTGTCGGTCTTTTGGAAAACCGATTTTGGCGTCAAGTTTTCCGTCTCTTTGTTGTCCATTGAATTCAATGATCGGATTCATCGATAGTCTGGCCATCGCTTCCAGAGATTTCTGTTGACGACTACTCGACTGTTGAGCGGCGAATGAAACACCGGTTTCAATCTGGAAGACAACCGACGGCTCCATTTTGAGGCCAAAACTGTCGCCCGAATTGTCGGCATTTATGCGTCCCTTAAGAGCCGAAACAAATGTCGCATTCAATCGTAATTCAATGGGAACTCCGTTAGCTGTCGGCACCTGAATGCGGGTATTCACGGGTTGGCCGGCAAATGCCCGATCGATAGTCTGGCCATTCAGCCATTGGTCGCGGAACTGACGGATCAGTTGTTTGGCCGACGAATCAGTTGATCGCAAATCATCTAATTTGACGGATAAAACAGTTTTGCCGTCGATTTTGGCGTAGATTTCGAATTCAGGGTTTTTATCGTTGGTATTGACTGACCATTGGTCGGCATTCAGTGCAAAATCAATCAAATCTCTGGCCATTAATGGCATTCGTTGTAAACGTTTTCCAATCAATGATTCGAAACCTTTTTGACGGATCTGTACTTCGATTAACTGAAGACTCGATCCAAAGGCCGGAACCGTTAGATTCAATGTCAAAGATTGCGGCCATTTCTGCTGTTTCGGTCGAATTACGTCGGCTTCGACGGCCAGACCGACACCCATCGACTGAATCAGAAAAGAGGACTCGTAGTTACGGGACTGGGAGGTCACTGACCACTTGTTGTTGGGTTCGGGGAATTCGGGTGCATTCGCGGGCAGAACGTGTCGTTTGTGTGGATCACTTGATTGGCGAAGATTTTTCTGATGCGACAAAATATATTCACGAATGTCTTCATTGTTGGACTCGTTGTCAACCAATTGCTTGATTTCGGCCAACAATTGGCGTTCGATTCCCGACATTACAATTGTCTTATAGGCAGTCAATCGGATTTCGTTGGACTCGTGTTCGGCGGCCAACACTTGTTTCAATTCCCGTCGGGTTTCCGCGTCCATCGATTCGGTCAGAGCTTTGATGGCGGCCACTCTTACCGACTCCTTTTCATTGGTGTCACGTGCTATACGTTTGAGCGAATCACGTGCTTTCGGCGATTCGTGTATTTCTCCGATGTTTTCAATGGCTTTAATCACCGAAACTGAAGTCGGCTTTTGTTCCCGAAGTCTGTCGGCCAACGAATCCAGTGCTTCGACAGCCAATTGACGCAATTCCCGGGAATCACGTAATTGTCGTGAATGTCTGGCGTTGTGTATTAATCCGGAAATACCGAGAATCGCGTGTTTTCCCAACGATTCGGACTTTAATTGCGGAATCAATTGTTTGATTGATTCGACCGAAGGTTTCGGCGCAAAAGCAAGAAGTGAATAGAGATAATCGCGACGTTTGGCCGACAATTTAGCCGATTGTTGGACAAGCAGTGCTGTAGCCGATTGAGAACCGGCCAGAGCCGAGGCATCGGTTATCAAGTCTTGCATTTGTTGTTGAGATTGAGCGCACAATTCGCCCGATTGGACGGATTGCTGCAGTCGTTGGACATCGGATTCGGAAGCCGTTTGTAGAGAACGGATCAGTTCGGCAAAGGTTTGCGCGGATTTTGCTTTTTCGTAGTCGCCGTCGGCCGACAACTGTTGACATAGAGTTCGGGCGACGTCTTTGGCGTCCATTTTGTTGATCTGATCGTCGGATTTGTGGCCAAAGAAAGACATCCGTAAGTGATGGTGATGTCTGTTTCGGGCGATTCTGTCCACCGATAGAACCGATTGTTGTGATTGAAGTCGAAGCGAGAGTTTGGCCGAAACAGCGATTCCAGTGAACGGCAATCGTTGCCATTCGTGACAATCGACGGATTGAATCAATTGATTCGCCGATTGAACGGTTTGATGGCATTCGTAGGAAGCGTTCAGCAGAGGTAGTGGCAGTTGTTGATCGTAAACACGAGGGAACAGACCGGAGATGACGTGTTGGCGGTTCTCGCCTGAAGAGAGGGAAAGGCAGTGTCAGACAGATAGCGGACAAACAAAGAGACAAAACTTACAGCTATTGAGACGTTTGGTTTTGCGGTAAACTGTTTGACCGGATTTGGCCGACGACGATGTTGGCCAGTATTCGGTCTCACAATCGCCCGAAACATCGGATTCGTCGACCAATGATCGCTTAGACGGCGATCGGGCGGACATCTGAAGAGCGGAAACAATGGATTTCTTGACATTCAAAGTCCATTCGTTGTCATCACTTGTCGAACAAACGGCTTCGACTCGGCCGTCGTCGTAGGCGACCTGTAGTGGCCATTGTTCCAGTTCTGAGGCCAACTGTTGGCTCAGTTCCTGATCGTAGCCCTGGATGCGGACACGACGCAACTGGACGGCCAGATCGCACGGCGTATGAGCCGAAACGTGAGCGTCGGCCTGAATACGGATGTGTTGATCGGTTGAGCCGTACGGACCGCCGAATTGGGTTTCAGTTTCCAGTTTATAGACATAAGTCTGTTGCGGCTGAAAACGGACCAATTGGCCGACAGCTGGACGACATTGGCGTCCAGTTGGCCAGCATTGGCCAGAGGTTGCGGCGGCGGAACCGTGAATCAATTGTTGTTGTTGTTGGAGCGGAACTGCGGCCACTGAGGCCACGAAAGCCGCGACGACTAACAGAAGCGCTGAAGTTTTTGTCATCACTTCTTCGTCTTCTTCTGTTTGTTCACTAGTTTTTTGATATACACTTCTCTTCCTTTGTTTGTGTTTTTTGGGATCTCTTTCTTCTTCAAAGACTAGAAAGAGAGAGAAATGCGTTGAAAATTAGTGGAGAAAACCACTGTTTATATACTATTTGTTATTTTCTTTGAAGAGTCCAGAGTTCAGACAGTTTTTCAATAGAAATATCGCATAAAATGCTTATTTAATTTGTTTTCATTTGATTTGCAATGATTTTGCATTTATTTTGTTTGATATTAAATAATAAGATAAGAAACAAAAAGTTTGAGAGAAAAAAAAGTGCAAAGAATTTCAAAAATTATTATTTATTTGAATGAATGAAAACTTTTTTTTTATTGAATAAAACTTATTATTATTACTTAATATTTAATTCAATTAATTAATAAATACTAAAATCGCTGACTAATGAAATGCTATTTTTAAAAAAAAAATCCTGAAAAAACTGTATCTCTTTTTATATTCAATTAATTCAATTGATTTGGATTTTTTCGCGCGGATCAGCATTTGTGACACTCATCAGAGAGATCAGGGCTTATCTATCTGTATTCACGAGCTTAAGACTATCATCAGCTGTGTGTTTGTTGCTAACCGGCCGTCCAGTGCGTGATTAAAAAACTGTGTCCAAACTCTCTCTCTGTCTCGCAAATCGGGTGACCACCCGATCTGATGGCGCGGTCAGTGACCTCCGCAAGAGAGAGAGTATACGAGAAGTGCATTAAAACAAAAAAAGCTTTTGATTTCTGTCTCTCTCTCTCTCTTGACTTCACTCTTGACTTTCGAAAGATAAGGACTTAAAGTAAACACAAATAAAACGAAAAATGTTTTATTAATAATATTTAGAGAAATAAAAAGTTTTGTCAAAACAGAAAAAATATTTTTATTATATAATAATAATAATTAGTATTAATGAGAAAAAGTCAGTGAAAGTCTCGCTCTAATAATCGGTTCAATGAATCGCTTTTTAATTGAAAAAAACACTGAAATTAATGAATGAAATGAATAATAAGTCTTCCGTTGCTATGGAAAAGCGCTTCCAAAACACAAACAAACAGTTTTTTTTAAATATTTTTTGGCCACAAATCGGGTCACAAAAACCAATAACCACTAAAAAATATGCACAAAATATCGCCCGGCAATGCTGGCCACTATCAACAACATCATCAGCACTTCCAGACAGTCAACAGAGACCATCACTTCCCGCCGCCGCAGCCGTCGACACCGCAACAAAAAAAAGTTTCGTTTGATCCGGCTCGGGTCACCTATCAGGTCAGTGTCCAATCAATCAATTGATCTATCGGTCAGTCCAACACTCTCTCCCGACCCCCGACTCTCGGACAGGTCGAGTACGACGTTCCCGACGATCGGTCACTGCGCCGTCGGCTACCACTCTGGCGGGAACACTGGAAACGATCGAAATCGTCGTTTACAATGCATTTGATTGGATCGGTCACGTGTGGCGATTGGACCCGAAGTCTTCTGTCTTTAATAGCTTTGACGGCATTTACAATACATTCCGTACAAACCGTTCATTTGTTTCGAGACAAACGTCAGACTCGACTGACTGTCGAAACCGATACAGCATTTGCCGAATGGCCGGCCATTTCCCTGTGTCTGCCGTCAGTCATACCCGTCGTCCAGATCTGTCCGCCGAATATCAGTTCGCAATCTTCAGCCGACTGTCAGAACATCCAAACGGCGCACAAAGTCTTCAACACTTCTCTTTCGGCTTTCGCCCACTTCTGCCGTCTAGTCTATCCGCAGCCCTCCCGTCCCTGTCCTCAACCGCTTCAATGGATTCGCGATACTCGAAAATGTTTCACTTATTTCTCGGCTCTCAGCAGTCCGTCCATTCCGGCTCCCGATCCGACCGCACGACTACTGCTTAGACTTCAGTTCGCAACTAACGAACCATCCAATAGTGAATCCGTCCCCTCATTGGCCATTCACTCGAGACTATCGCTTCCCGAAGAAGACGACGATTGGACAACAATTGGTTCGCAAAAAGCATTGGAAATCCGTTTCCAACCGATGGCCGTCCGTCGGCTTTACAATTGTCGCGATTACGACTCGTCGACAACTGATTCTTCCACTTCTGATACTTCCGAAGTCAATGCAGAGTCGAGTGTTTCGCGAGACGACTGTCACACCCGATGTCTGGTTCGGGCAATGCGCGACTATTGCCGCGACGGTTGTCTATCGCGATTGGCTGCCGTTCGGTCGGATATTGTTGACCGGGACGACCGTTTCTGTCATTCAGATCCGTGTAATTCGCGTCAAATATTTGCAAACGTATTGAACTTGTGTTCCGTCGATAACTGTTCACTTGATGACTGCCAACGTGTGGCCTTTACTACCGATACTCGGGAAACTTTGGCCGAAACTAACGGTGTTTCCGAAGCCAACGTCACTCTATGGCGACGACGCTCGGCATCGTTGGCCGTCCGCGAAGAACCACGAGTGACAACATTGGATCTGATTACCCGAATCGGTGGACTCGCGGCTTTTTGGTCACTATTTTTGTGGATATTCTTTCGTTTTGTCGATTTTATTGCTCTTTTGGCCGAAATTTCTGACATTTATATCAAAAAATCTTAAGAAAAATCATTTATTTATTTATTTCATTAATTAATTCATTAAAAAAAAGACGAGTTTTTATTAGTCATTGATTTTAGAAAATTGTTTCCAAAACTGTTTGCGAAGAACAACAAGAAGAACAAGAAGTAGAAGAAGAAGAACTGTTTTTGAACCGAAATTGTGGTAAAACTCCGAGAATTCTTCGACTTAAAGGCGACGAGACGTCCAAACCGGTCAATACTAGTTCCCAACAGTCGGCCGTCGGTTTCCCGTTGTCCAGTTTTCTTGCATCGCTAGACTCTGGCCACAGTCGGGGACGACGACGACGACGGCGAGTGCGGCGGCGTTTGCGGGCCGGCGGACAGCACTCGTCTTTGTCTTCTTCTTCTTCTTCTTTGTGTTGATTGTTGTCGTCTTCGTTGTCTTCCGTTTCGTAGTCATCATTAGTGACCGCCGTTTGCGACGAAATGTCAAGCAATGCTCGTTTGGTTTCAACGCCGGCGTAAACGGCGCGCGAAATCTCGTTCAACGGATATTTTGCGTTCAAATATGCGATCGGTTTTCGGCGCAAATCTCGCGATTTTATTAGATTCAATGCCCGAACAAACTCTGACTCCGAGACCATTGAAGACGACGACGAAGATAGTGGTAGTGGTGATGGTGTCCGAGGAGTGGCCGCCGCTGTTCCGATGTCTGAGTCAATGACTTCTTCTTGTTCTTGTTCTTCGGGACGCAATTCGTGATGATTCTGTTGATCGAGCAGTAGATCAACGAAATGGCGAACAAATTGTACGAAATCTTCGGGAATTTCTGACTGAAAAACAAAGAGTTTTAGTTTTTAATCACAAAACAAGAAAACAATTACCAC
The DNA here is from genome assembly GCF_028296485.1 of Oppia nitens. Lineage (NCBI taxonomy): Eukaryota > Metazoa > Arthropoda > Arachnida > Sarcoptiformes > Oppiidae > Oppia > Oppia nitens. The sequence goes on along the minus strand of NW_026533214.1, from coordinate 564,177 downwards.
TTCTTCTTCGTCTTCTTCTTCTTCGTCTTCTACTTCTTCTGTCGACTGATTTTCAATCAATTCAATCGTCGTTTCCTTATTTTGTTTGTTCATCTGTTCCTTGGATTCCTCCACCACTTCTTCCTCCTCTTCTTCGTCCACTTCTTCTACTTTTTCGATGACTTTCTTTTCGGTTTGTGTTTTGAGATTCAAAATAACTTCGCATTCGTTACGACTTTTCGGCGACCAATCAGTGGCCAAACTGTTGCTGACGTCAGACAAAGAAGTCCGTCGGTTAGAGTTTCCGCTCCATTGAAGCACTGAATGGACGGCAGGAGGCGGCGGGGGAGGAGGCGTAGTCTCTGTGACTTTTGGACGGAAAAAAGCAGAGTTTGGTGACCAAAAGCCGGTTATACTTCGCTTGGATTCCGAAGAAATGGTCGGCGAATTGGTGGACAAAGTAGAGGACGACGAAGAGGACGTCGTCAGCAGCGGCGGCGGCGGCCATTGCGGGGAAATTCTGGTCCGATTGGGTGTATTGGTTGGAATCGGACGAATCGGAAGAATCGGTCGAAACATGTGTTCGTGAAGTATCGGAGGATTCGTTCGCATCGTTAGATGAGAAGTCATTGTCGGGACGGAAGTCGTTGTTATTGTCGAAGAAGAAGATAGAGATGGAGAAGAAGAAGGAGTGGTATTGCGGAGTAGTGGCGGCCGACCGACGGGTCGACGAGCGGACAGAGTTCGGGTGAGATCTGGCATTTCGGGAATCATTTGCTGCAAAGATGGACGCAAAGCACGGGCCAGAATCGGAGTTTCGACATTCGAGGCGTACATTCGGTGGACAACAATCGGCTGTTGTTCGACAATTGAACGGCTTTTCGGTCGACTATCGGGCGATCGAAGGACGGATTGACGCAAATAAGAGGCGTCCAGTGTTTGATGATTGATAATTGATTGATTGCCCGAAGAGGACATATTGATTGGTTGATTGACAACCGTTGGGTTCGGGGTTTGCATTCGGACGACACTCTGGCGTCGAGCGGTCGGCGGCGGCGGCGGTAGAGATGATTGTTGTTGATGTTGTTGTTGAAGGATTCGATGCGACGATTGTTGGACAACACTTCCGGCCGTCAGATGATGTCCAGAACCCGTCATAAACAGCGATTGACTTTTGATTTGTTGATTGTTTGTCGGCGTTGTTGTCGTCGATGTCGTTGTCTTTGCGTTAGAAATAAGTGAAGATTGCGGCTGAAGATGCTGTTGATGAGGATGTCTGGACACGTGTTTGTGCTGGTGGTGGTGGTGGTGGCGATGGTGTCGGTGCTGCTGTTGTTGTAGTTGTAGTTGATTGCGGACCTGAATAGCGGCGGCGGCAGCGGACGCGCGCTGTTGTTGCTGATGATGATGACTGACAGCCAGTTGTTGTTGCTGTTGAAGCGCGTGCGCCGCCAGAACTCGCTGGTCATGTTGTTGGCGTTGTTGTTGGACAGCAACGGCCGTCGCCAGAGCCAAACGGTCCGGACATATGGGTGTCAAACCGGGAACAGCTGCTGATGTTGTTGTAGTTGTTGTGTTGTTTAGTGAACCCGTTAGTTGTGGCCAAACATGTTGATGATGTTGATGTCGGTGCTGAATATGCTGCTGTTGCTGTTGCTGCTGATGATGTTGGTGTTGGTGTTGTTGGACTAGTTGTTGGACACCCGCCACTGCTGTCCCACTAGTAGTAGTAGTAGTAGAGTTACCGTTGTTGTTGGCCACTTGTCGGGCGTGAAGCGGAAAGTGCGGCGAATGTGTGACCTGCCAGACCAACTGCTGGTATTCTTTCTGCTTCTGCGCCGAAACGTGCGACGATAACGAGGCCGCCATTGACTGCGCGACCGACGCCGACGACGACGACGACGATGGGATCGGCGGCGATGACAGCAACGACGGCGGTGGCCATTGTCGTGGCGGCGGCGGACCCGAAGTCATAGTCTATTGCGTGTGTGTTTAGAGATATAAAACGGACGGATAATCTGCTAATAATAATAATAATAATAAAACCATTATTAAAGACTATTATTAAGAGACAGGTGTTGGGCGCGCGCGTGCAGTACGTGCGCCGCGCATCGCGTGCCGACTATATATATTCAAAGTTAGTTTTTTTTATATATGCAACCAACCGGTCGCTATTGGCAACCGGTTGTATAGATTTTTTTTTCATTAATTAATTATTGAAATTGAAAAGCTTTTATAGTTTTCAAACAATTATTACTAAATTTTTTTGTATTTTTTTTGTATTTTTTTGGTTAAAAACATATACTAAGAAAACATAATTATAATTAATAATAATTATAATAATTATTATTGAAAAAAAGTTGCAAATATTTATGTTATTAAAAACAATAATAAACTTAAATAATAATAATTATTATTATTATTATTACTACAGGTATGGGTGTGTATGTCGAGAATATTCCTATTAATATTAATTAATTAGTTTATTATTATTATTATTACTGTTTTGTTTAATTAATTAATATATCATTAATAAATAAGTTATTATTTTATAATGAATTTGTTTTTTTTTAATAATTAAATAATTAATTCAATTATGTTTTTGATATTATTATTACTATTAAATTAATTAAACTATAATAATAATAATAATAATAAAATAGTTGACATAAAACATACCTAAAAAAAAGTTTATTTTGTTGTTGTTGTGACCAAAATTTGTTGTTTAAAAAATATTTATATCAATAAACAGTACTATAGTTTATATTATATTTAAATAAAAATTAATATACAGTTAATATAATTTCCTGTAAAAAAATTCAAAATCATTTAATACATTATTATTATTATTATAACTATTAAATACATATATAATAAAACAAATTATTATTAAAATATACTGAAAGTTATGTTTTTATACACCAAAAACACGTTATATATATACTAATATTTGAATATTATTTATTAGTATTATTATTAATATTATTATTATTATTATACCTTTTTTTATTTAAAAAAAATATGTAAACTAAAACGTAAAATAATAATTATTTGCAATTTTTTCTCCACTCACTGAATGCTATTTTAATGACTTTTCAAAAAAAAAAATAAATAAATAAAATTGAGAGACGAATAGAAAATTAATTAATAATAATATTTATAATAAATATATTATTATTTAATATTTAATTGAATTGAATAATGAAATAAATATTAGTTATTATAACACGTAATGACACGAAAAGTAAAAAAAAACTATTATTTTTTTTGATATATATTTTTGTTTTTTTTTGTTGGAAAGAAAAAAACATTATATATATTACAAAACCGATAATATTTTGTAGAAAATAATAATTTAAATAAAATATTAAATAAAAAAAACTTTTTTTTTATATTAATAAGTAGTAGACTCTGGATATATCTAATTGTTTTTTAAAAAATTATTTGTTATATCACTATTTGAAATAAATAAATGTCATATCAATTGGTGTTTTAAATACTTTAAATTAATGACTTGAATATTATTATTATTAATAATAATAATATTTCAATTAAACTAATGTTTAAAATATAATAATAATATTGAATGAATGAATGATAATTATAATAACATCAATAATAAATGATAAAAACCTTTAATAATAATAATTTTCTTTACATTTAGAAAACTTTACTCTAAATGATATTTGATTTTTTGTTTTCAGTCATCATTTAGCAATATATTGAATAAAATAAAAGACACACAAAAAATATTACTAATAATAATAAATTAATTCAATGAATAAACAAATTTTTGTCATTTTCGTTGTGAAATTAACTGAAAATCACTAAAAAAAATAATCATTATTATTATTATTATTATTATTAAATATATTAGTATTACAAACAAAAACTATATAATAATAATAATTATTATTATTATATTTTAAAACTAAACTAAATAAATAATATTATTATTTGTTTGCCGGTTTGGTTGGCAAAATAAAACACACATTTATTTTAAATTAAAAATTTTTGTTTGTAATAATTTACTACAACTACTACTACTACTACTACTACTACTACTGTATGTTTGGTTATATGTTATATAATTTATATAATGTATTATAAAATATATATAAATATATAAATTACATATAAAAAACATCTGTTATTATATGATATCAAATATATTTATATATATATATTGACCGCAAATATCGTTGAAAACACACGAAATATAACACAACAACAAGTCATGTGTTTTTTAATTAATTAATTAATTAATTAATATTTTTACTTTAATTAAATAAAAATTATTTTTAAAAATACTTTTTTTGTAGTTTTTTTTATTATTATTAATATTAACTGTAATTTAAAACATTATTTTTTTTTTTATAAAAAAAACTTATGTTTTCTATAATTAGGAAATCCGTTAGAAAATAAATATATTAGAAATAAATTTTTTTTCAGAAAAAAAAGTTATTTTTAAAAATCAATTTTTTTTGAGACCCTTTCCCATATCACACACACACACACACACACACACACACACACACACACACACACACACACACACACACACACACATACACACATACATACAGTCACACACCTGTCCTCTATCACTTGAGGACAGGTGTCCCGTATATATATACAGAATATATAACACTATATATAAATAACATACAGTTGACACCAAACACCGACCCATCCCTCCCTATCCTACCCTACAAACACTTACCTACCTATCTATCTATCAATCAAAAAAGCGCTGATAATAGTCAAGACAACTGTCCTCTCGATAAGAGACAGTCAATAACAACAACACAGGAAAAAAATGGTCGTCTCTTTTGGTCTGCCATTAGTTAGTCTTCGTCTTCCTCTTCATCTTCTTCTTCTGTATTCTTCACTGTTGTTGTTGTTGTTGTTGTCCTCAACTGTCGGCTGTTTTCAACTAAAACTAATCGAAACTCTACTACCCGTTGATGGCCAATGTTGGTCACTGGTTTCTACCGAATCGGCTAATTGTTATCAAAAATATTTGTCCCGATTTGATGGAATTCGTTCCGAAGAATACGATAGTCTACCGCAACACGAAAGCGAACAATACAAACAACACGTACGACCAGAAAAACACGCGCGAAAAACACGTAATTAACTGTCCCGTCCCTATAGGTCTGCTGCAACATCTGGCGCTACTGTGACTGTTTAGCCGAAGCCGTAGCCGCAGATTGTCCGCCGACCGCTGGTGACCAGCGACGTATTGGCGACTATGTCCGACGTCAGGACAACCCGCTGGCTATCTATTGTTCCGATTTCCCGTACCATACGTATAGGTGCTGGCGATTCCCGCTCTGGGCCATCGTATTGGTGGCCATTGTCGCAGTGGTCGTACTGATTGGCGTCGGCATTGGTGTCTGGTTTTGGCGTCAAAAGCGTATCACTTATTGGCGTTTTCGCCGAAAATACTGATTCAGTGACAATAAATCCCGTGATTTCGTGATTACCGATCAGTTTTTTTACTCAAAGTATTACTTAGTTTTTTATTATACAGTATTTCAATAATCATTAGTAAATAATTCATTAATTTTTTATTAATTTATAATTATTATAAAAAAATTATTTTGTTTTTTCATTAATTAACAAATAAATAATTGAATTATTTTTATTTAAATAGTATTAAAAACTAATAAAAAAAATTGTGTTTGAATTTTGCGCTCATTTTATTTAAAAACAATTTTAATTAAAAGTATTCAGTACTGTATATAAAGTTTCAGTACTTTTTTATGTAGACTTTTTTTTATAGTACTATTGTAATATTGATTACAACAAAATGGTCTAAATTTGTTTGAAACACATTTTTAAAATATATTAACTGTATATTTACAGTACATGTAAACTACAAACTAGTATTGACAACTGTCCAGGTTTTCAATGGAAAAAAATATTATAATAATATATATATAAATAACAGTACAATATCTGTAATATAAATTCAATAAAATGTTTGTATTATATTAAGATTTTAAAAGTTGATTAAAGTTTTTGCAACAAAAAAAATATATATATATATATATATTATAAGACTGTTGTCTAAAGTAATATATTTTTTCTTTTAAAAATAAAAACTTTAAATTTTTAATTACAGTATTAATAAAATCTATAGATTTATTCGGTTCACTAAAAAATAAAAAATGTTTGTCAACTCTACTGTATATGCAATGCAAATGTGATATTTAGACTAAAAAATAAAAAAAAACTATAAAACAGTGAATAAATTAAAAAAAAAATTAGATATTTTGTTTGTCCATCTGTTTATTGACTCAAATATTTTTATTTATTTTTATTTAGTTATTTCAAGTCTAAAAAATTAATATCTCTCTCTCTCTCTCTCTCTCTCTCTCTCTCTCTCTCTCTCTCTCTCTCTCTCTCTCTCTCTCTCTCTCTCTCTCTCTCTGTCTGTTTTTCTCTCTCTCTCTTTGACTCTCTCTTTGACTCTCTCTTTGACTCTCTCTCTCTCTCTCTCTTTCAATCGCTTAATATAAGAATAAAACATAATTTTTTGATTAAAATGTTCAATAATTTGATGAAAAACTTGATAAAAAAAACTAAAACACAAAAAAACCGATAATTAAATAACTGTTTTTTTTTTAATTAAAATTATTACTAATAAAACTTAATTAACAAAAAAAAAATTAAATTAAATAAACAATTGATAGCAAAATAACACCACAAAAAAAATCATTTCATTTTTCTAACTTCAAAGACTTGTCTTCAAATCAGTTGACGTGAAACTGTTGTTCACTAAAGGCTGCCCGCAATCCGTCCATACTTTTTGCCGAAATTATCGAAACAATTGACTTTCGTTTGCCGTTTAGCCTATCGTTACCCGATTGGGTCATTACAGAGCCGATACTGGCCGATGAAATGCCCGACACTTTCCGATGATAGTCATTACCACCGCCGCCGCCGCCGTTGGCCAATGTTTCGGTCGATTCCTGTTTCGGTGGATTACGATAGAAGACATATTCTTGTAGAAAGAATAGTATATCATAGGAAATGGATGCAATGGATAGTCCGAATTTGGCAATATTGCCGAAAATGGTTTTCCAATCATCTGCGGTAATCATCAATGAATTAAGTGGTCACCCGATTGTCTTAAAACACAATTAAAAAATACCGTAATTATAGGCAATGAATATCATTTGCAATAAACCGTTAACACCGCCAGTGATGTCCATATAGATCATGGCTATTGACCAGCCGTCGGTCGACTTGCGCTTGTAGTTGAAGTAGGCCTGTAGGTCAGGGTGGGGGGGAAAGGGAGGTAAGTATAAGATTAAATTCTAATAAACAAAAAAAAAACAGACAAACCTGTGGTATATATTTAACAGAAGTGACCGTAAGTTTGACGTAAGAAAAATAGTAGAGAAATGTTAGCCACGATTCAACGCCAACTAAACAGAGAATCAGTTGGACTGCGGCTGCCGACCAAACACCGCCGGTAAACAGTTTTCCCAATAATGACATACGTTGGTCACCCCGTTCATAGACATAGCACTGGACAAGTGTTATACCAGTAACGGCGGCCGCATGTATAGCATAGATAACATCATTCAATTGGATCGGTATCTCTGACCTCGGGATATGTATTTCATACAATTCCCGGACTCGGGTCGAGAAATATAGTCCCGAATTATAGAACGTATAAAACACAAAACCCGTGACATTGAGGGCAGCAAAGTCCAAGTTGAAACCGATTACCGATTTTCGGCGCCAATTGGTTATGTTTTGTGGCCAGAATGAAGCCGACCAGACCAGGAAATAGATCCAACCGACAACATCGGCAGCTATTGCCCAACCGCGCGATCGGCCAACACGTACGCGTACAAAGGCATCGGAATCGCTGCAATAAAATGACAAAAAGTGATGTTTAGTTTAGTCATATGTCTTAGATTTTGTTCGCCTTTTTCATACTCGACACCCGATTGATTGGTCACAACAGTGGCCACTATGACATCGTGTCCCGGATTAAGACCACGCAATCGAAACCTGTATTCAGTTGTCTGAGACGTAAACAGCAGATTATTTGCGGGTATAGTGTAGTTGTCGTCGGCTGTGAATGTATGACATTCGTCGCTACCGTCGCACCCAATGCTAACATTGACGGTCAGTCCGGTCGGCGGTGGTCTGTATGGGGTATGGGATGTGATGGTCAATACATATGTATTTTATTTATTCACTAACTTTTCGATGAACAATATGAACGATCCTTCGTCGCCGACATTAATCTGGACGTCCTTAGTGTTCATAATCAATGAATTTTTATCTGAATTTTTTTTAGTTATTTTTTAGGACACAAACAAAAAATATTAATTTTTTTAAAGATAAGAAAAATCTTTTTATTTCAATCAGTTCACACATACATTGTTGTTGAAGTTGTTGACCATTGATGGCGACCAACAACAACAACAGTAGTAGTTGTGTCCAAACAATCGTCAATCGGCTAAACGATGACAACATCTTCTTCTTCTTCTTTGGCTAAGAACTACTACTACTTCTTGGTCTTTGATTTTTCATTCATTCAATTGTTTCAATCATTAGTTTCTTTGTTTGATCTCAAAGTCTTTTAATACTTTTAATACATATATAATTTTTTTTTGCCAATCAATTAATCAATTCATTTCGTTTTCATTATTTAATTATTAATTTTAATTTCATTTTTATCTAAGATTACATTTTTTTTCGTCTCTGATGTAAAACACTTGTAATTACATATAAAAAATAAGTCATAAACCAATTGATTAATTCAATTTAATTATTTAATTAATTAAATAATTATTATTATTGTTTGTAGAGATAATCCCAATCTATGATAACATTTGTATATTTCAAGTAGTTTTTTAATAATCTAATAAAATAAAAAAAAAATTTTGTATTTATTTATTATTATATTTTAAATCCCATTTATCTCATAGATAACTGTAACACAAAAATTGTTTCAATTGAATCATACAATTGTTATAATTGTCTTATTATTTAAAAAAATATGATGTCTTGTGTGGTATGGGAACTGATTATCACTATTCAAGTAATGACAACAATAATCAACAAAATATATATAAAAAAAATAATTGTAAATGAAATACATTTGTCTTGTCTATCAATTTATATATATTTTTTATGACATCAATTGAGTTGACAATAAAATAAAAATTGATTACATATCTTATATTTGTATGTTTGAAAATGTTTGAAAAAAATGTGAGTAATTTTTTAAAAATAAATAAAACAATTAAATAATTCAATGATTTTATGATATCTTATAAGTTATAAACTATTACCTAATTATATATTAAAAAAATATTATTATACTATATATGTTATAATTTATATACTATTATTTTTTATATATAAATATATATATTTATATATATTTTCATTTTCATTGTATTATTATTATTATTATTATTATTACTTTTATAAGTGGATTGATTATATGTACAAGATAAAATATTAAATATTTGTGCTATCATTTTATTGTTTTTATTTAATTGAAATAATTTTTATCTAATTATAATATGTTTTAGATTGTTAATTGAATTTTAATTATTATTATTATTATTATATTTACATCTAATATATATACTGTATATATATATGGTGTATAAATAATTTCAATATATATATATAATATATATTTTTATATATAATATTTTTATATAATTAAAAACTATTTAATTATAATATTATCTTAAATAAGGGCTATTATTATTTAATGTAAAAAAAAATTCAACTAAAAAAATTGTTGCATATTTATTATATGATTTTTTTTAAAAATGAAAATTAATAGAAATTAAAATATGTTTTTAGTTTATTATATTAAAAAAAATTTAATTTAAGCTAAATATTATTTATATATTTATAATATCATAATTAATAATTTTTAAAAAATATATTAATATATAATTTTCATTTCAATTGATAGTCGCTTTGAATTTGGCGCCCATTTGGCGTTCATATAGTTCAATGCATTTATAGTTTTTTGTACCTTTTTCATACAGTCAACAACTCATTGACTAACTATTAGCCAATAATAGTAAGAAATGGGACCAAAATAGTAGTTTATTATCAGTTTATTTATTCAATACTATATTTATTTGAAAACAAAAACAATAAATAAATAAATAATAAATAAAAATATTTTTTTTTCGGAAATTCATCGGAAATGTGACCAAAAAAATAATAAAATTACCGATTATTTCAATACGACAATTACTGACCGATTTATAATTAAAAAAAACTATTTTGATTCAGTCATTGAATCAATCAAATTAATTGCCGCCGAAGTCGACGACGACGACGACTGAAGACCGATCGCCGATATCGGTCAGTGAATGAACGGCAATACCGAAGACAACAACGACAACGACTACTACTACGGCATCAAATCGGACACAAAAAACGCCGCGAACTGACCGTCCATTTAGTTGTCCAATGAGTCCAATGATGAAGAATGTAGAAGAAGAAGATAAGGAACTCAGTGGCCATCAAAATCGCCGCCGCATTGGTTATCACCGATCGGTTAATAATAGTGATGGCCGTCATTATCATCGCCGCCGCCGCCGTCGTTGGCCAACAATTACAAAGTAATACAAACTATTAACTGTATTGAAATGTATTGATTGAAAATCAGCGAAAAAAAAAATTCAAGTCTAATAATTCAACGACAATATCATTGCCGCCGACAAAGTGATGGTCAATGGATTTACCGATAATGAAGTAATAGTTGCAAAAAATAGCGATCAACCCGTCGGCAAAAATACCGATAACAACAACAATAAGAACAAAAAAAAAGACAAACTTTGCCGTCAATTGTTTGAAAACATATATCGATAGACACCGTAAAGACAATCAATTGAATGAACGTATCATTTGGTCTATTATTTACCGCTAATTTGGTCACAATATTCTGGTTGCGGGTCACAGACGGTAGTAGTAGTAGTAGTTGTTGTTAGAGAAAGAGAGAGAGAGAGAGAGACTGTGATTAAAATTATTTATTATTATAATTCATAAACATTTGAAAATATTTTTTAATTTTAATTATTAAATTATTTGTTTTTTCAGTTATTAAATACTATATAAAATTATATATTTTTTTAAAAAAAAATCAAAATAAAGCTAAAAATAATTTATAAATGAAAGCACTGACACCAGTACTGACATTACGATATTAATGGCTAGATATGACAGATAGAGAGAGAGAGAGAGAGAGAGAGAGAGAGAGAGAGAGAGAGAGAGAGAGAGAGAGAGAGAGAGGAGGCGACGACCAGAGTGGGCGACAATTGACACCAAACAACAAAATACTTGTATCACTAACTATGTCTTCAACAATCAGTTGACGTGAAACTGTTGTTCACTAAAGGCTGCCCGCAATCCGTCCATACTTTTTGCCGAAATTATCGAAACAATTGACTTTCGTTTGCCGTTTGACTTATCGTTAAACGATTGGGTCATTACAGAGCCGATACTGGCAACCGAAATGCCCGATACTTTCCGATGATAGTCATTACCACCGCCGCCGTTGGCTAACGTTGTTGTTATTGAGTCGTTGGCCAGCGGTTCAGTGGACGCCAACTCTTTCGGTAGATTCGGATGACTATTGCGATAGAAGACAAACTCCTGGAGAAAGAATAGTATATCGTAGGCAATGGAGGCCACGGATAGTCCGAATTTGGCAATATTGCCGAAAATGGTTTTCCAATCATCTGCGGTAATCATCAGTGAATTAAGTGGTTATTTATACCGATTATCAGTTATTTATAAGACATTTACCGTAATTATAGGCAATGAATATCATTTGCAATAGACTCATAACACTGCCACTGATGTCCATATAGATAAAGGCCATTGACCACCCGTGGGTCGATTTGCGCTTGTAGTTAAAGTAGGCCTGTTGTCTCAGAGGGTATGAGATGGGAACGGTATGTACGATAAGTATATATATATGACATAAGATAAACAAAACAGACAAACCTGTGGTATATATTTAACAGAAGTGACCGTAAGTTTGACGTAAGAAAAATAGTAGAGAAATGTTAGCCACGATTCAACGCCGACTAAACAGAGAATCAGTTGGACAGCGGCTGCCGACCAAACACCGCCGGTAAACAGTTTGCCCAATAATGACATACGTTGGTCACCCCTTTCGTAGACATAGCACTGGACAAGTGTTATCCCAGTAACGGCGGCCGCATGTATAGCATAGATAACATCATTCAATTGGATCGGTATTTCTGACCTCGGAATATGTATTTCATACAATTCCCGGACTAGGGTCGAGAAATATAGTCCCGAATTATAGAACGTATAGAATACAAAACCCGTGACATTGAGGGCAGCAAAGTCCAAGTTGAAACCGATTACCGATTTTCGGCGCCAATTGGTTATGTTTTGTGGCCAGAAAGAGGCCGACCAGACCAGGAAATAGATCCAACCGACAACATCGGCAGCTATTGCCCAACCGCGCGACCGGCCAACACGTACGCGTACAAAGGCATCGGAATCGCTGCAAAAAAGACAAAAGTAATGTTTAATTTAGTTGTTTGTCTTAGATTTTGTTCGGTTTTTTCATACTCGACACCCGATTGTTTGGTCACAACTGTGGCCACTATGACATCGTGTCCCGGATTAAGTCCACGCAATCGAAACCTGTATTCAGTGGTCTGAGCCGTAAACAGCAGATTATTTACGGGAATAGTGTAGTTATCGTCGGCTGTGAATGTATGACATTCGTCGCTACCGTCGCACCCAATGCTAACATTTACGGTCAGTCCGGTCGGCGGCGGTCTGTATTATAGGGGGGGAGAGAGGGATGTGATGGTCAATACATATGTATTTTATTTATTCACTAACTTTTCGATGAACAATCTGAACGATCCTTTGTCGCCGACATTAATCTGGACGTCCTTAGTATTCATGTCCAATGAATTGGTGTCTAAATAATAATTATTACTATTATTTAATATACAAAAAAAATAACAGAATAAATAACAGAAAAATTTTCAGAAATAAAACTTCAAAAACACTTACATTGTTGTTGAAGCTGTTGTTGACCATTGATGACCAAAATCATTAATGACAACAATAACAATAGTTGTGTCCAAACAATCATCAGTCGGCTAAACGATGGCATCTTTTTTTCCTACTCTTTGGTTGAGAACTACTACTACTACTACTACTACTACTACTACTACTGGTCTTTGTTTTTTCAACAATTGTTTTCAATCAGTCTATCATTTTAATGACTTTTAACTTTTAAAGTCTCGTTTTTTTTGTAAATCAATTCATTTCGATTTCATTTATATTTATTAATTGATTTATTGATATTTTAAGATTAAATTTTTTTCTCTCTCTCTCTCTCTCTCTCTCTCTCTCTCTCTCTCTCTCTCTCTCTCTCTCTCTAATGTAAAACACTTATAAATATTAATAATAATAATAATAATAACAATAATTCCATTTATTGTCATTTTATTGATAAAAATAAAAATAAATATATAATTGCTTGCATTTTTGATTATTTTTTAATTACTAAACAAAAAAAATTATTACAAGTAGTATACTATAATTAAGATTATATTTATTGAATATATAATAATAATAATTGATGATAATTTTTAATAATATTGTTTTAATATTTTTTTTATTATAAAACTACTATTTTTTATATAAAATTAAAATTAATCTATAATAAAGTTATTAATAATACTAATAATGTTATAGCTATAGATATTTAAGTTTTAAAAATGTCATTATTATTATTTATTATTATTATTTATTTGTGCATTTTTTAATTTAGCATTTATAAACATTTTATTTATTATTCAATAATTTTATTATCATTAGATATTAAACATAAAAATATATCTATTGCTAATAATTTGGTTGTTTAACAAATTATATATATATATTAATTATTTTTTATGTTTATGCAAAACTAATGTTATTTTTTTGTGAATAAAATAAAAATTTTGATTGAGTTGACAATTATTTTCAAATTATAATTATTATTGATATTGATTTTATAATCAAAACATATGGCATTGATGATAATAAGCTAAAAAAATTGTTTTAATTTTAAATATATATATAATAAATTATATAATAATATCTGTTTTTGTTGATTAGTTTAATGCAATAATTTGCAGTTTTATTTTTAAATTTTATTTTTCCCCCAATTAACTAAAATACATGTGAAAAAATTTTTGTAATATGTTTTTTGTTTTTATTAGTTTATTGTTTTAATAAAATTTTGATATATTTTTTAATGTTGTTATTGTTGTTATATTTATTAGTTATATAATATAATTAGATTTATAAATATAAAAATATTAAATCAAATATTAAATAACAATTTATTTTGTTTATGTTATGTTATCTTTTTTTCTGAAAAAATAGTTTTATTTAGTTATTATATATAGTTATAATTAAAATAATTATCTTTTTATAGATTTTTAAAAATATTTAATTACAGTATAAACAGTATATAATATACACTATAATAAATAATAATAATAATTAATACATAAATAATTTTTTTTGAGGAAATAAAACTAATTAATTAGATATTTAACAAAATTTCTAAACAATTTTAAGTTAATATTAATTTAAAAACTTTTATTAATGTAATAATTTTATGAATGAGAGCAACAATTTTTTTATATATAAATTGCTATAATTTTATTAAAGTTTTGTAACAACTTTTTAAATGTATGAATAAATTAATATTTTTTTAATGTGAGAAATAAAATAGTAATTTTCTAAATTAGTAATTATAAATATATAAACATTTAAAAAAAACATTTTTTTGAAAAACATTTAATATATAATTTATTTTACTATAATAATCCAAATTTGCTAGTATTGCCATAAATATAAAATTATTATTTATATAAAATAATATTAATTTAATAATAATTAAAAAATTATTTTATACAAAGTTATTGACTATATTACTGTATAATATTATAGGTATAATAATATTAAGCAAGTTAAAAATTTCAATATTTAGCTAGTTAATTATAACCCAAATTATATATTAATTACAGGTTTAATTTGATTTATATTTAGTCACTATATAAAATTATATGATAAAATTTATTATTATTTTATTTAGTTTAAAGTAAAAATCTAATGTATATTACAGGGAAAATATAAATTGGGAAAATTCCCATTTTAATTTAAATTGCTTAAAAAAATAAATAAACAAACAAATAAAAGTTTAAAATAATAATTATTTATTAAAAAAAAACTACAAGTAATATAAAATTTTTATCTAACAAGTTATTGCAATTAAATTATTATTATTATTATTTGATATTATAAGTGCTGCTTATATTTCAGTGTCATTACATTACATTACAAATACCAACAAATATATTACATTACATACAAATATATATATATATATATATGATATGTACGTACAGGTAGTATAATAATAATAATCAATAATTTTTCTTTTAAAAAAAACATTAAATTTTATTGACAAATGGCTATACTATTCAACAAACAAACCAAAACAAAAATAATTTAATAAAATAAAAAGTAATTTTAATTTTTAAATAATAATAATATTATATATAAAAAAAACTATGACCTCCAACAGTATACATACATACAGTGTATAAATATAAAGTTTATATATATATATATAATATAATAAAAAAAATTAATTAATAATAAATATTAATAATAATAATAATAATAATTTTATATATATATACAAAATGCTGAAAAACCACTTAATAATAATACCAAATATACTGTATATTTACGGTACGGTATGTTATAAACACACATTACTATCACTCTATTGAAAAAAATTTTTTTTGAAAATACAGACATATATACAAACATTTCAATCATCCCTTTCCCTATTCCTCTCTCTATCTCTCTCTATCTCTCTCTCTCTCTCTCTCTCTCTCTCTYTCTCTCTCTCTCTCTCTCTCTCCCCTCTCAACTAAAATACTCCCTGTGCTGTATCATCCATACATACATACATACATACATACATACATACATACATACATACATACATACATACATACATACACACACACACACACACACACACACACATACATACATACATACATACATACATACATACATACATACATACATACATACATACATACATACATACATACATACATACATACATACATACATACATACATACATACATACATACATACATACATACATACATACATACATACATACATACATACATACATACAGACAGACAGACAGTTTCAATAACAAAATTTTGTTCATATGATATATACTATACTGTAGTATAATATACTGTAAATATCATGTTTTGTTGGGTATAAGTTATATATGTGTGTGTGTTGTGTTGTGGCGACCAAAATATATTCATATATATATACAACAACAACTACCTGAGCCAGCCATCCATCCATTCAACTATTTTTTAAAAAAAATAAAAAAAACATCAATTTTATTTATTCATAGCCTATCAACAACAACAACAACAACAACAAAAAATAAAGTAATTAATTAATTGTGTAAAACAACTAATAATAATATGTTCAAAGTTTTTGCGCAAACAATCAGTGATGCCGTCAGGTATGGAGTATTACTACTACTACTAGTACTAGTGATACCTAATTAGTTTGTAGTGTTTAATGATAACTATTATATCACATATATATATATATATATATATATATATATATATATATATATAGTATCAAATTTTATCGTTAAATTTTTAAATTAAATTAATAATAATGTTATAATTTGTTTATAATTTAAATCTCTCTCTCAATATATATACTGTATATAGATTTTAATTATAAACAAATTATAACACATTATTATTAATTTAATGATAAAATTTGATACTGTATTTGTTTTCACATTATATCATATATATATATACATTACACTAATATATTGTTAAAATTGTCGCTAAAATATTATTATTTTTTTCCTCTAATAACTACTAACAACAACAAAATATTAATGTAATAGTATCTATAAATTTTAGTATTAATTTATATATATATATACAGTATATATCTAATATAATATTAAATTTTAATGTCCAAAGTCCTCTCTCTCTCTCTCTCTCTCTCTCTCTCTCTCTCTCTCTCTCTCTCTAAAATATCGGAAAAGTTTTATATATATATATAATCTGTTAATAAATTATATAACATATAAATATTAATAGATAATATATACAATATTATCAAATTAGAGAGTATTAAAAATATAATCAAATATAATCTCTAAATGTACTAAAATATGTATTCAAAAGCAAATATATATATATATACTGTATATATATATTTAAAGTTTATATAGAGTTTCAAAATTCAATTGACAATCTTATCATTTATTTTTTTTGTTGATATTAAATATTATACTGTAGTTATAATGTATTTAAATTGTATATAAATTATTTATGTATTAATCACACATTGTATACTATATACACTGTATTATTATTATTATTATTATTATTATATATATATTTTTTTGTCTCAAAATTCAATATTTAATTCAATATCATATATATATTTATTATATCATATATTAATATATATTTCCAATAAATACTGTATTTAATTACTACTACTACTACTACTGTATATATATTGAATACACATCCAATTAGTTGTCAATAATTTTTTTGTTTGAGTGTGTATTGTCTCCAACTATTATGTAATGTAATACTTGATTGTAATAATTATATGATAAAATTATATGCGATTATTTAATATATATATATTTTTAAAACAAAAAAAAAAATATTGTTAAAATGTTAAAGTTCAGTTCATATTACATATTAAATGATAATTTAAAAAAATAAATAAAATGTACATGAACAATCAGTAATAATAATACAGATACTATGATTATAATTATTTTTTTAAACTAGTTAAATTTATAAAAAATTTAATAATTTAAAAAAAATCTAGATAAGTTAATTTTTATTTAAACTTGTTAACTTGATATATATTTTTGAAAAAAATAGTTATACTATTAATTTAATAATTAATTTTAGACTAAAAAATTTAGACTACATTTAAAGCCAATCTCTAGACTCTTAATTATTTTTTTAAAAATATTTAATCAAAAAAAAATAATATTAATTATGAGTTTATGTTTTTATATTAAAAGTAAAAGTCATAATTATCATAATAATAATAATAATAATAATTGTTTATATTTAATAGTAATGACTTTAACAAAACATTAGTAATAATAATAATAATAATAAATAAATAAATTTTTTTTTGTGATAGTCATTGAATACATTCAATAAACTCATTTAGAAAAAAATATATATAATTAACCAAAAAAAATAAACTAATTTTTTTTTGTATAATGCTATATATATGTAATATAATATACTATACCGGTATATAAGAAGGCGGTCAATCGATCTTGAGCGGCGTATTTTTTGAATAACTTTTAAACAGTTAGAGATAATTTATTTCTGTAAAATACATTTAAGAATATCATATCGACCACACTTAATATATACGAAATCACAAAACTAGGATGACCAGATATACAAAATATCGGGACCAACGCAAGACACTATGCTACAGGTCAAACTACAACAGACTAATTTATTATGACAATGTAAATTTGTAGTCAAGAAATAATAGTTTAATATAAAAAAGAATCATCAAAATCGGATTGGTACTTTTATTTTTATACCTTGTTCAATTTGTCATAAATCACATTGTATAAAATTGTCTAAAATAAAATTGACCTTATTTATGACTATTATATATTTAGAAGATTAAATTTTCAATTATATTATTATTTCTAAAAACAAAATTTTATTATGTCGACTAGTTTTCGAAATAATCGACTTTCAATATAAATCACACTATTGTAATTTGATATTATAATTTATATTGAGTCGATTATTTCGAAAACTAGTCGACATATTAAAATTTTATTTTTAGATTTAGTGATTACATGAAAATCTTCATTTAATAAGTATATAATATTTACAAATAACGTCAATTTTATTTTAGACAATTTTATACAATGTGATTTATGACAAATTTAACAAGGTATAAAAATAAAAGTACCAATCCGATTTTGATGATTCTTTTTTTATATTAAACTATTATTTCTTGACTACAAATTTACATTGTCATAAAAAATTAGTCTGTTGTAGTTTGACCTGTAGCATAGTGTCTTACGTTTGTCCCGATATTTTGTATATCTGGTCATCCTAGTTTTGTGATTTCGTGTATATTAAGTGTGGTCGATATGATATTCTTAAATGTATTTTACAGAATTAAATTATCTCTAACCGTTTAAAAGTTATTCAAAAAATACGCCGCTCAAGATCGATTGACCGCCTTCTTATATTGTTTGCGTTAGTTTTACCTGTATCTACCTGTTCAATATAAAATAAATGAAAACTACTAATACTACTGTTTCCAGACAACTGTCCAGTCAAAAGTCAAGTCATGTGACTATAATTAGCAATAATTATAATAAATATAGTTTTTTTTTTTAAAGTATTAAGTAATTGCTAATAAGCAATACATGGATAGTACAGTCCGTTTTTTAAAAAAACTGAGAGCCGGAACTGACTGTTGGACTGTCACCCCTTCCTAACATTTGATATCTAACTGTCCGTAAAAAAATGTATTTAATAAAAAAAACTACAGTATGTTTGGCTTGAATCCAATTCAATGATAATATACTGTAATATTATTTGATTTACTAAAAAAATAAAATCCCGGAGATCTCAGAGTCCATTCATCAGAAACACGATTTTTTTGCGTCCATTCAAAGGTCATAGTTTCATAAGAGAGAGACAGAGAGAGAGAGAGAGAGAGAGAGAGAGAGAGAGAGAGAGAGAGAGAGAGAATATTTCAATTTTTATTTCATTTAATTGCAAAAGACTTTAGACAAGTCATGGACTTTAGAGTCACTGATAACCACTCTCTCTCTCTGACTCTCTCTCTCTCTCTCTCTGACTCTCTCTTGTCATTGTCAAGAGTCCGATAAGAGAGGCGTTAGAAATATATCGCATATATATATCGTTGAAAAAAACAGCAAAAAAGACAATCACTTCTCTCACTCTTACCACTAAAAAAAACCTGTTTTATTAATTAAATATTCTTCCACTTCTACATCCAAACTATCACCACAAAAAAATAGTAGAGCAATGGCTGAATTTGCTGGCAAATGGAAATTGGATAAAAGTGACAATTTTGATAACTTCTTGAAAGAATTGGGCATCAATTTTATGATGCGAAAGATGGCCGGAACTGCATCGCCGACGGTCGAGATCAGCCGCGACGGCGATTCGTTTACATTCAAAACCATTACATCCATAAAGACATCGTCGGTAACCTTTACTTTGGGCCAAGAGTTTGAAGAGGAACGGCTGGACGGGAAAAAAGTTAAGGTATGTTTGTATACCATACCCCCTTCCCCCCATAAAGTTTATTATTGATAGGGGTGGGTGTGGGTGGACAGTTGTCTGATTTTTTTTGTGGTTGTCTTTTTTTTATTTAGTCGGTGATGACACTCGATGGCAATAAACTGATCCAAACACAGGTAGACAATGGCAAAGAGGTCAAGTATGTCAGAGAGTTTAACGGCGACGTACTAACAGTGGTAAGTAGTAGTTAATTAATCGGGTGGTCTGTGGCCGGTAGTCCACAGGCACCGGTAGTTTTTGTTTATTAGGCACCTGTGTATGTGTGTTAATATTTTTTGATTTAATTATTATTATAGACATCGACGGCCAACGGTGTGGTCTGTGTCCGGGTCTATAAACGTCTCTAATATTTATGGATTTAATATATAATTAAAAAATTAAATTAATATTATTATTATTAGTAGTTTTTTATATTATTAAAAAAATAAATAAATATATATTTATATAATATATCAATAATTAATTATTTTTTTATAATCAAAATATTTTTTTTATATAATTGTTATTTCATTTTTTAAAATAAATAAATAAATAAATAAAATAAATATTATTTTTTTAAATATTTAATTAATTGTTTTTCTTATAGAAATTTTTCTTAAATAAATAATTATATTAATAATTATGAATAAAAATATTTATTTATTTATTAATATCAATATTTAAAAAAAAGTCATGGCTTATTTATCTATTATTACACATTATTATAATAATAGTTACAATAATTATTTTTAAAAAATATTTGTTGTTTTGTTATATAATAAATATTATATTTCATATTTAAATATATATATATAAAAAATAATTTCTTTTTTAACACCAGTGTAAATGTATAAAAACAAAATACAGTATAAAAATATTAACTGAGAGATAACTGTATTATTAAAAAAAATAAGTAATTAATTATTATTATTATAATAATTGATAAAAAAAACATATCATAAAAATTGCGATTATATGAAAAAATATATTTATTTATCTAATAAAAAAAGTTGTTATATACTAAATAAATATATATATAATATATTTATTTATATATTTATATGGATATGATTTGAAATAATAAAAAAAATATATATTTAAAAAAAATCAGTTTTCAATTTTCAATTGAAGAGCTCTTGAAATTCACACACAAAATAAAATAAGTGATAGTTTTGATAATAATATAATAATAATAATAAATATGATATCATAAAAATATATAATATAATAAAAATAAATTGTGAGCACATTATCACACATTATACACACACACGTCATAAATATAATAATGTAATTATAAATAATAATTTAAAAAATAAAATATTAATGTATTATAACTACCGGTACTTATTATTATTTAACAGTGTATTAATAATGTATTACAATAGATAAAAAAAATGTTTGCAATATATATATATATATATATATATATATTCATATAATTAATTTTTAAGTACATTTTTGTAGTAAAATTTTTTTAAAGGGTTTTTTTTGGCATTTAAAATCTATGTTTACTATATATATATATAGTAAATATGGCAATCATGTAATTAAATGTAGTTTTTTAAGTATTAAAAAAATAGCTAAAAAAAATTATTTAGTTAATTAATTCTTATCGTTAGCTTATTTATTATAATTTCAATGTGTGTTTGTGTAAAGTATTATAAAAAAAATTTTGCTATCAATTAAATTAAGTCACAATTGATGTCACAATTTATAGCTATATATATGTCAAATGTTTGAGCAAATTAATTGTTTGAATTAATTATTTAGTTTTTTTAAAAAAAAATATTCACACAAAAAATTTATAGTATTATAAGTCATATAATAATAATAATTCATAACAATTAGTTAAACGATTAATTAAATTGCAACTAATTTTTTTTTTATATACTAATTATTAATAAAATAATAATATTTTTGTTAACTAATAATAACTATAATTAATGTTTAATATAAATAAGATTATATAAAAAAAAATCTCATATCTTTTGGCACCCGAGAAAAAGTAAAAGTATAGACAAAAAAAATTAATAATAAAATTGCAATAAAATTAATTAATTATCTAAAAATAAAATTATAAAAAAAATGAAGTCTACGAATCATATGATAAATAATAATAATAATAAGTTTGCAATCAATTCGCTAAATTAAATAACAATTAGACCCACAAAAAAAATTAATTAATTAATTAATTAATAATAATTAAAGAGATTATAATAGACTCTCAACACTCTCTATCTATTGAGATATATATATATATATAGATTAGCTGTCGGAACAAATTAGTGGCCAGTTTTTTTCACCCGATAAAAAAACTGGTCACTCACTCAAACCGAATGATTACCGCTGTCCATATCGTTAGTTTTGAGCTTCTCCTCCTCGGCAGCGGTTGCGACAGCGTTAGCAGTGATGGCAGCGGACGGATAGTTCGGTGCCGAAGCCGAGTGTTGTTTGCCACGTCCTTGTAGTCGTCGGCGGCGCCGATAGCAGCGAACAGCAAAAAACACGGCTACAGCCAATAGCAATAGGCCGACCAATGCAGCCGATGCTATTGCCCAGACAGGCAGCCGACAGCGGTCGCTGCCGTCCGGATAGTCGCCGCAAGTTGTCTCCAAATTTTTCATAAAAGTATACGGCAATCGGCTAACTTGTTTAACTTGATCGGCGGTACACTTTTGACGGGCAAACTTTACCCAACAGTCCCTTAGTTTCCATGTACCGCAACATTTGACCCGACGTACCCATTCAGAATTTTCGTCCATACCGTCCAGATATTTGCGGCCACGTTTTTCGGCTTCCCGATTACAATAGGCAAAGTCTTCGTGAAATACGGCAAAACATGACGCCTATTGATTGTGCGATTGATAGGACAGTTAGATATAGGTATTGATATAGATATAGCACCGATAGTTAAGCACCGCGGGAGGTGTGTGTTTACTGACCAGACTCGAGTATTGGGCCAACTTCTCGAAGGAAAACAGTTCCGATAGAGATAGTTGTGTCGACGGCGGCGGCGGTGGCTGACCGGCGGCGATGTCGGCCAAGGCCAACAATACAACCAATACGGCCGATGCGACCAACAATTGGTGGCCACCACTTGTCCGGCGGGTGTTGTTATTCATTGTTGTTTCGGTATTAATAGTGAGACACACGTGTGTCTATCGGCGGTCTAACTATTGTTGGCCACTCAGTCTCTCTCTCTCTTTCACTGCCGGCGCCAATGCTGTTGTCGTTGTTGTTGTTGTCGGGACAGTCGTATCCAATGGCCGGACATGTGGTGTGTGTGTGTGTAGTCCTAACCGTGTTTTTTGATTACTTGTTAATCAATTAAATAACACAAACAAAAAAAATAAAAACAAAAAAATAAAAACAAAACACACAATCAATTCAATTGATTGATTGATTGATTAAATATTATTATTATTATTATATATATTGATAGATAAACTGGTGTTTTGTATTGAGAGTTATAGTGTACTGTACTGTATGTATGTAATGCCAGAGCACTAAATGTATGCCTAAAAAATTTGAATATTTGAAACGTACAGTAGTATCACATTATTGTTATTATTTAATATTATATAATATTTGTTTGACTGCAGTACTGTATTGCCATCTATGATAATAATATATATATATAACTTATTTTTTTATTTAAAAAAAAATTGTACCAAGGATAAATTTTTTTTTTTGATTTTTGGTTTTAAAAACAAATTTAGATATAATAAAAATATATAATACAATACAGATATCATTATTAATAAATAAATAAATCAAATATTATTATTATTTATTTAAAATAAGTTAATATATTTAAAATGTATATCTATTATAATAAAAATTTATTTTCAACAACAAAAAATTATACATTAATAAAATTTACATATTTAAATTTTTTATTTAAAGTTTACTTATTTAAATTAAAATACTTAAAATTAATAATAATAATAATTTTTTGTGATTAAATTACTCAATATTTATTAAAGATTTAAATAAATAATAAAAAATTTATTAATAAAGTTATTTAAAAAATTTTAATTTGTTTTAATAAATACCTTAAAAATTATTATTCATTTGATTTCAAAAGTTTATAGTTTGAACCGGCAGTAATGGTCTCACCGTTTCTCTATGAGATATGTATTAGTCTAGAGCACTGGTAGTTATCTAAATAATTATCTCATAAATTAGGGACAAAAAAAACAAGTCAATGCCTACTTACCCGACACTAACACTGTATGGTATGATTTAAATCTAAATCAATCGAAACCGGGTTATGTAGTTATCGATGATCATAGGTATGATACCTGTCCATCTACGGGGGCGGTTATATACTACCAATTAGTTTGGAACCTAATCACGTTAATAACCGAACCGTTCGGGAAGGAGGTATTAATCTGTTTGGTATTACTCGATCAGTCGGGCAGAGCTGTCGGCGATTTTTTCTGGGACGACGGCGACAGTATTGATACCATTGAGAAACTGGAGTATAATTACTATATGTTTTCAATGGAAATACATTTGGATTTGACGGTTAAAAAAATTGAATTACAAAACAAAACAATTGTTAAAACTGGTAGAAGTAGTGTCCAGTAGTGAAGGCCAGACTCTAAAACCGTCTCTAAAACCGAACCGTTCTATTGGGTACCGGATCCGTCTCTATGAAACCGAAACCCTTACGGTTTTTTTGACGGCCCCCCCCCTAACCGAACACTAACCGAACACTAACCGAACACTACCCTAACCTAACCTCTAC
This sequence comes from Oppia nitens, assembly GCF_028296485.1. NCBI lineage: Eukaryota > Metazoa > Arthropoda > Arachnida > Sarcoptiformes > Oppiidae > Oppia > Oppia nitens. Next base: position 538,963 of record NW_026533214.1, on the reverse strand, counting down.
TTTATATATATACAATTATTACTGTATATAAATTTTTGTATAAATTATATATATATATAGTATATAACATCAATATCATTGTTAAAAAAACAACACAAGTATTTTGTAACAAAAGTATGATTTCTATAATTATTTATTTTTGGTTTAAAATTAATACATTTTTTTGTTGATAAGATAAAAATAATAATAAAAAATTTTTTTTGATTCTAATTATATTTATATAATATGTTTTTGTTTTAATAAAAAAAATTACTTAAAGCTGTTTTATAATTAATTAATTAAATTTTTTTTTGAGGCTGTAATTTATCGAAATGGGTCTCCCTCCAATTCTAGTGGTTTAGGTTCAGGTACAGCTTGAACAATGGTTGATACTATAATTTTAATTTATTAAAAAAATAATAATTAAAATTAATTTTTTTAAAAATAAATAAATAACACAACAAAACAAAAAAATACTTACGAAAACCAATGATAACAACACTTATCATTGAAACAATTAAAACTTTAACAAATCGATTCATTGTTGATCAGAAATAAAATTTTCCACTTTTTCTGTTTGTTTGTTTGATTGAATTTTTATTATATATTTATTTTAAAATATAATAAAAAAAGTGATTTGATTTGACACATTCACTACCGGCTTATATATATATCTTATACTCTGTTTAATTGTATCGAAATTATTAAAAAAAAAAAAATTTTTTTTAATTAAAATTAATAAATATTATCATTGAATTGACGTCAGAATCTGAGACCAGTATATAAATTAATATACAGTATATACTGTATATATATATATATATATATATAATTTATATACCGGCCTCTAATTGACGTCAATTCTATGGATAATATTTGTTAATTTTAATTAAAAAATTACAAAAAAATAAATTTTTTTATTTCGATATATATTTCGAAAATTTAAATTATATTTAAATTCTATCTGATATTTAAATTTGTCCATCTGGTTTATTGACGCAAGTAGTTGTTTTTATTTTAATTACCGTATATATACCGCATATAGCACACCCCTTATATATATATTTTTTTGTATTTAAAATTTAAAAATTAACATTTTGATCAACGACCTGTATCTTACATATACCACCACTAGGACTATTATATATATATATATATATATAAATATGTATATATGAAGTCTTGGGGTAGAAAAAATTCGGGGTTCAATGTAATATAAATTTTTTTAAAAAAATAAATTCAAAATTTTTCAATAGTGTAATTCAATTATCCAATTTGTAAATCAATATGGAATTCAATTGGCTTTATCTTATAGTTATTTGTTCGATAGTTTCACATTGATAGCTCCTTAATTGCTACGGGTGGGGTTATATGCGTGAATATACGGTATAAATTTATTATTATTATTATTATTTTTGGCTTAAAATTACAGTTTTTTTATTTCCTGTCTTAAGTAATGCCTGAAACTAATTAAACTTAAAAATATAAGTACTCTTAAATAATAATTATTAAAAAAAATAAATTAATACTTTTATTGACGGAAATATCTATAATAATAATAATAATAATAATAATAATAAATAGTTTCTATTGAATTCTATTGTATTATTAATGCTGATTAATGGATCATTGAAAAATTTAAAATCAAATACATTGGCATTGTTTTCAAATAATTAGTTAGAATTATAAAATCTATTATTAATTAAAATTAATGGCTAATATATATATATATATATATTTATATAAATTTATATATATAATATAATTATTTTTATCAAAAACATTTTGCTAACTAAGCTATATAGCAAAAAAAAAGTAATTACTATTATATAATACCAATAGTTTAGTTGAATACTAGCGGCCAATACACAGCAATACCAGTACGTGTTTCGCACTTATCTATTGATACACGTATTGATGATCGCGACTATTATATATATACTGTATATATATATATATATGGATAGTATAGGATAAAATAGATTTGAATTATAGCACCCACACCTGCTGCTGCTGCACAGGTATGCAATATATGTATTAAATTGTTATTTACTATTAGTTATTATTGAACTCAAATAAAAAAATCAAAATTAAAATAAACTGATTTACAAATCATTGTAATACCAGTAAATTAGCTAAAATTTTTATTTATTGTTATTATTATTATTATTATTATCATCATCATCTAAGTATATATATATATAAATTTTTCATTATTATTATTATTCATGTTATTATTATTAATGTATTTTAATTATAAAAAATTATTTAAGAAATAATAATTATTTTTTTATAACATATGTTTATAATTAATTATTTTTTGATGATTTAAAAAAACATAAGCAATAAAATTTGTTTTATTAATTTTTTTTTAATAAAAATATTGTTTTATTTAGTTAACTATGTTTTCATAGCAAACATATATGATATATAATAATTGATTTGTTAAAAAAAAATAATATATTTTATCATGACAAATTATTATTATTTATATTTACATTTATATAATAATAATATAATATTTTTATTATTAATTATTAATAGCATAATAATCGATCATGAAATGAGCATGGTTAAACAAGCAGATAATGATAATAATTGCCAACAATTGTGTTCAACTAATCAAAAATGTTTGAATGCATGCAATAAGCCATTGGATTACAATTATTTTAGCCGATTATCGCAACAACACTGCGGTATTACACTGTTTGATACAACTATTACTACTACTAATAGGTATTTATTTATTTTATTAATTAAATTTTTTTAAATACAATCAAATTATTAAAAAATAATAATTTTTATGGATATTTTTGTCCAGTTGATCCCATCCCATAACATCGACCCAATGTTATTTTTAGATTTTAGTTTTTTTATGTGATTTTATTTATTTTTATAATCAATAAATTCATATAAATTTTAAAAACATAATAACAGGTTATTTCTCTTTTTTTTTTGAATATAATAACAATTTTTAATTATTTACATTTTGCCAAAAAGTCTAGATGGGTGGGGGTCAAATTCTAAAAAAAATCTCTATTTTAGGTGAGGTAATTTGCTTTTACCCCCCATTGTTTAACCCTGATATATATACTGTATTAAAATAATGTTATTATTAGATCAGTTTTATGTGATTTTATTTATTTTTATAATCAATAAATTTCTCTTTTTTTAAGTAACAATTTTTTTTAACAATTTTCAACATTTTACCAACAATAGTCTAGAAGGGGGGGGGTCAAATTCTAAAAACACTATTTTAGGTAATTTGCTTTTACCCCCCATTGCTTAACCCCCTGATATTTATATACTGTATATAGAGTACACTATGGTTTGGAGGCCAAACAATATCAATTTCCTTGGATGGTATCATTGTATAAAAAAGATAATAATAATAATAATAATAAAAGATTTGATAGTTTTTGTGGTGGTGCTATTATTAATCAACATTTTATTATAACAGCTGCCCATTGCGTGTAAATATATTTACTTTAATACAAAAAAAAAACATAAAAAAAATTAGTTTAGTTTATATTCAAATAAATTAATAAAAATTTAGCTAGTTAAGTAATAAAAAAAACTATTAAGTAATTTAATATATAATTGTTTAATACTGTATACATAACTAATATTATATTATATATATATTGATAGAACAAACGGTAATACAATTAATAGTGTTTATCAACCGAAACAAAATTTTTCAATAATTTATGGTACAAACAGTCTATTAAAATACGATAATGAAAATGCTATTCACTTAGATGTTGCAAATGTATTTATACATGAAAAATATGATAAAGTTAATAATCATTTAAATGATCTGGCATTGGTTGAAACAGTTCAACAAATAGATTATCAAATTGATCATGATCAATTTAAAGTCAACAGTATATGTTTGCCCAGACCAGGGCTATCGGTAGCCAATCGGATACTGGAATTTGCCGGTTGGGGTCGATGGAGTGGTAGTTTAGATAGGTATGGGGGTCATCATGAAAAGACATCATCGACACCATCGGAAACGCCCGTACGTTTGCAATACGCCAATGCCTATTCATTAACTACTGGTCAATGTCTAAAACAATTTCAACAATTCAAATCGTTTTCAATGGGTTTCAATGAACGGCCACCCGGTTATTATAGTTTTAATTTTACGCCCACTGATGCTTATCTATGTATATTGCCCAGTACACCGCCCGGTTCGCAGTATAGCACCTATATTAAATCATCAAAAGATGATAAAGGTAGTTTTTTTATTAAATAATAATAATAATATTGTTGAAATATAATTTTATTATTTATATTATATAGTCTATTAATACAGTATATTAACGATGATTAATCCGATGATTATATTATTAATTTTAGTATAATTAAATTTAGAAAAAAATATATATTTGTATTTTACAATCAAAAATTAAAAACAACAACAAAAAGTTAATAATAATAGTTATTAACAAAATTTTTGTTTTTTATAATAGGCGATAGCGGCTCATGTTATATATATAAGCAATCGGATCGTTCATTATGTTGTAGTGTTGTCAGTTGGAGGCCGGCTAATAAAAATCCAATCAGTGTTATGCCTAATATTGCTAATTATATTGATTGGATTGAAAAAATTTTGATTAAATAAATAATAAATAATAATAATAATAATAATAATAAATTTTAACGTAAATTTCATAGCTTTTATATATATGATTTAAAATTTTAAAAAATACAATATTGACAGCATATCTAATACAATATCAACACAGTTTTGTATGTATTATATAAACAAATTATAAACAAATCAAATATTAAATAATTTATTAGTGTAAATGTTAATTAAAATCTAATTACTGTTTATAAATATTTTACTATTTTTTTAAAAAAAAGATTATAATAATTTATTAAATATATTATTTATTAAAAATTAAAAATTAATTTAATTCTCCATATATTAAATTTAATATAATTTAATAAAATTACTATTGTTAAATAGTTTAGTATTAAATATGTTTTATTAAGGTATTAATATCTATTATTAAATTTACAAAACAAAATATAATTTTAATAACTAAATTTATTTTTACAGTTAACTATTAACCATAATACCTTAATATTTAATTTTATAATATTTATATTACATGATTTATATTATGTATATACATTAGCATATGTATATACAGAAATATTTAGTTTAATAAAATTAAAATAAATTTATCACGTAGTATTTTTATTTATGTGTTTTATCAAAATTTTAAATATTTTAATATAATAAATAAGAATAATACATAAATTATGTTAAAAAAATGCAATAAATTTAACAAAATTTAAAAATGCAATGAATCTTTAAAAACAAATTTTATTAAATTTATAAAAAAAGCACGTAAAGCACTTATAACTATATTTTATCTAAAATTTGTAAATGTATATTTATAATATTTTTGAAAAAAATATTGTGTAAATATATATGAATAAACTAAACTATATATACTCTAGTAATTATAGATTTTTTCAAAATTATTAATTACAATGATTTTAATATTATTGAAAGTTTTTTTCTTGATTAATGCAAATTTTCATTGTGTCAAATCAAATGAACAACACTTCCACGAGATCATAGCCTACAAAACTGATCAAATCAATAATGAAGTCAATACTAAATTTGCGATTGACAAAAAACTCTCAGTTAACGTTACTATAGTTACTGAGACTAAAAAAGATGTTTGTATATAAAAATATTTTTTTTAAACTATATTTAAAATTTTTTTTTATATATAGGATTTGTTTAAATATTTTAAAACAACATCTGTTGAACAATGGGAATTGTCAAATCAGACACCAGCTACAATGACACAAGATGTTAAACATATTGAAACATTTGAAAACATTGTTAGAATGAGTTCGCAAAAACAACTACTCAACACTGTTTCTATTACTGATGGCACCATCGAAACTATATTTTCAGATTCAATTATAAAAGGAACAATTGAAGATGGGATCGATTTGTTGGTTGTATCATTAACCTCTAAAATCGAATCTAGTATAACAATTAAAGAAGAATCACAAATTTCGCAAGAAACTGAAAATGTTTCTACGGAAAGTTTAACAACAATCGACGAGAAAGAAATAAAAAAATCCAAAACGATCCAAATTTCACAAAACATAGAAGTTCCACCAAATACCAATCGATTATTAGTTAATGCAATGATAATGAAGGCTGAAAATTTGAAAATGGACTATATCATCAGTTTTATGTTCACTGGCTACCAATACGATTTGGAAAATCAACTAGACCCTATAAAATCGGAAGATATCGAAACCTTAATGCGCATTAAAGGTTACAGTTTTACTAAATGCTTATCAACTAAGTATACAACCTATTGTTTAGTACCCTTAAGCGTAAGTGTTGACTTAGGTTTACGAACCTATTTTACTGCAACTCCTTTGTAAAAAAAAGTAATTAATCTATTAATTTGTAAATTTTGTTAAATTTAATATTATATATAAATCTAAAGTATTTACAGTATATTTATATATATATAATATATAATATTTAATTAACAAAATTTACAATTTACAAAATTTGAATTTGTATTATTTAAAACAATTATTACTAAAACTATAAGAATATTTTTTGTGTTATACGGATCTATAAATTTTTAAAAATCTGTAATTTTTATTAATCATTAAATTTATTAAAAAGCATTTATTATAATCAAAAAATTGTATTTTTTTATTATTTCTATTTCTAATGAAAATATTACGTTTTCAATCAATTCAACCGCACACTGGAGGACAAAGTTAGTATAGTTTATAAGTATTACATTAATACAGTTATTAATAATTATTATTAAATTTTTTGTTGTAGTTATTATATTATAATGTTGAAAAAATACCGGCCGTCAGTATTACAGTTATAACTGTTCGGTAGACTTGAGGAAAAAAGATGCCATCGTTTAGCCGACTGATGATTGTTTGGACACAACTATTGTTGTGGTTGTTGTCAATGATTTTGGTCATCAATGGTCAACAACAGCTTCAACAACAATGTAAGTGTTTTTGAAGTTTTATTTATAAACTTTTTTTTTATTTTTTTGTATATTAAATAATAGTAATATTCATTGGACATGAATACTAAGGACGTCCAGATTAATGTCGGCGACGAAGGATCGTTCATATTGTTCATCGAAAAGTTAGTGAATAAATAAAATACATATGTATTGACCATCACATCCCATACCCCATACAGATCGCCTCCGACCGGACTGACCGTCAATGTTAGCATTGGGTGCGACGGTAGCGACGAATGTCATACATTCACAGCCGACGACAACTACACTATACCCGCAAATAATCTGCTGTTTACGTCTCAGACAACTGAATACAGGTTTCGATTGCGTGGTCTTAATCCGGGACACGATGTCATAGTGGCCACTGTTGTGACCAACCAATCGGGTGTCGAGTATGAAAAAACCGAACAAAATCTAAGACAAACAACTAAATTAAACATTACTTTTGTCTTTTTTTTGTCAAACTTACGGTCACTTCTGTTAAATATATACCACAGGTTTGTCTGTTTTGTTTATCTTATGTCATATATATATATATATATATATATATATATACTTACTGTATATACCGTACCCCTCTCATACCATGTGAGACAACAGGCCTACTTTAACTACAAGCGCAAATCGACACACGGGTGGTCAATGGCCTTTATCTATATGGACATCAGTGGCAGTGTTATGAGTCTATTGCAAATGATATTCATTGCCTATAATTACGGTAAATGTCTTATAAATAACTGATAATCGGGTGACCACTTAATTCACTTATGATTACCGCAGATGATTGGAAAACCATTTTCGGCAATATTGCCAATATGAAATATGAAACCAATATGAAATACATATCCCGAGGTCAGAAATACCGATCCAATTGAATGATGTTATCTATGCTATACATGCGGCCGCCGTTACTGGGATAACACTTGTCCAGTGCTATGTCTACGAAAGGGGTGACCAACGTATGTCATTATTGGGCAAACTGTTTACCGGCGGTGTTTGGTCGGCAGCCGCTGTTCAACTGATTCTCTGTTTAGTCGGTGTTGAATCGTGGCTAACATTTCTCTACTATTTTTCTTACGTCAAACTTACGGTCACTTCTGTTAAATATATACCACAGGTTTGTCTGTTTTGTTTATCTTATGTCATATATATATATATATACTTATCGTACATACCGTTCCCCTCTCATACCATGTGAGACAACAGGCCTACTTTAACTACAAGCGCAAATCGACCGACGGGTGGTCAATGGCCTTTATCTATATGGACATCAGTGGCAGTGTTATGAGTCTATTGCAAATGATATTCATTGCCTATAATTACGGTAAATGTCTTATAAATAACTGATAATCGGGATAAATAACCACTTAATTCACTTATGATTACCGCAGATGATTGGAAAACCATTTTCGGCAATATTGCCAAATTCGGACTATCCGTGGCCTCCATTGCCTACGATATACTATTCTTTCTCCAGGAGTTTGTCTTCTATCGCAATAGTCATCCGAATCTACCGAAAGAGTTGGCGTCCACTGAACCGCTGGCCAACGACTCAATAACATTAGCCAACGGCGGCGGCGGTGATAATGACTATCATAGGAAAGTATCGGGCGTTTCGGTTGTCAGTGTCGGCTCTGTAATGACCCAATCGTTTAACGATAAGTCAAACGGCAAACGAAAGTCAATTGTTTCGATAATTTCGGCAAAAAGTATGGACGGATTGCGGGCAGCCTTTAGTGAACAACAGTTTCACGTCAACTGATTGTTGAAGACATGAAGACATAATACAAGTGTTTTGTTGTTTGGTGTGAATTGTCGCCCACTTTGGTCGTCGCCTCCTCTCTCTCTCTCTCTCTCTCTCTATCTGTCATATCTAGCCATTAATATCGTAATGTCAGTACTGGTGTCAGTGCTTTCATTTATAAATTATTTTTAGCTTTATTTTGATTTTTTTTATAAATATATAATATAATGATAAATAATGAATATTTAATAACTGAAAAAACAAATTAATAATTAAAATTAAAAAATATTTTCAAATGTTTATGAATTAATAATAAATAATTTTAATCACAGTCTCTCTCTCTCTCTCTAACAACAACTACTACTACTACTACCGTCTGTGACCCGCAACCAGAATATTGTGACCAAATTAGCGGTAAATAATAGACCAAATGATACGTTCATTCAATTGATTGTCTTTACGGTGTCTATCGATATCTTGATTTTTTTTGCTGATTTTCAATCAATACAGTTAATAGTTTGTTGTTTGTATTACTTTGTAATTGTTGGCCAACGAGGGCGGCGGCGATGATAATGACGGCCATCACTATTATTAACCGATCGGTGATAACCAATGCGGCGGTGTTTTTGATGGCCACTGAAGAACTGTGTGGTCCTTATCTTCTTCTTCTTCTACATTCTTCATCATTAACTGATTGAACTCATTGGACAACTAAATGGACGGTCAGTTCGCGGCGTTTTGACGTCCGATTTGATGCCGTAGTAGTAGTTGTTGTCTTCGGTATTGCCGTTCATTCACTGACCGATATCGGCGATCGGTCTTCAGTCGTCGTCGTCGTCGACTTCGGCGGCAATTAATTTGATTGATTCAATGACTGAATCAAAATAGTTTTTTTTAATTATAAATCGGTCAGTAATTGTCGTATTGAAATAATCGGTAATTTTATTATTTTTTGGTCACATTTCCGATGAATTTCCGAAAAAAAAATATTTTTATTTATTATTTATTTATTTATTGTTTTTGTTTTGAAATAAATATAGTATTGAATAAATAAACTGATAATAAACTACTATTTTGGTCCCATTTCTTACTATTATTGGCTAATAGTTAGTCAATGAGTTGTTGACTGTATGAAAAAGGTACAAAAAACTATAAATGCATTGAACTATATGAACGCCAAATGGGCGCCAAATTCAAAGCGACTATCAATTGAAATAAAAATTATATATTAATATATTTTTTAAAAAATTATTAATTATTATAAATATATAAATAATATTTAGCTTAAAATAATTTTTTTTTTAATATAATAAACTAAAAACATATTTTAATTTCTATTAATTTTCATTAATTAAAAAAATCATATAATAAATATGCAACAATTTTTTTAGTTGATTTTTTTTACATTAAATAATAATAGCCCTTATTTAAGATAATATTATAATTAAATAGTTTTTAATTATATAAAAATATTATATATAAAAATATATATTATATATATATATATATTGAAATTATTATACACCATATGTATATACAGTATATATATTAGATGTAAATATAATAATAATAATAATAATAATAATAATTAAAATTCAATTAACAATCTAAAACATATTATAATTAGATAAAAATTATTTCAATTAAATAAAAACAATAAAATGATAGCACAAATATTTAATATTTTATCTTGTACATATAATCAATCCACTTATAAAAGTAATAATAATAATAATAATAATAATAATAATAATAATAATAATAATAATAATAATAATAATAATAATAATAATAATAATAATAATAATAATAATAATAATAATAATAATAATAATAATAATAATAATAATAATAATAATAATAATAATAATAATACAATGAAAATGAAAATATATATATAAACCAGTTAAGAATGCTAGAAAGCATTTTCAGAAAAAAAACTTGAATATCATTTAAAATCATTAGTTTGTATAATTATAGCGGCTATATAGTATAATACATATAATCTTATAATGTCAAAATATACTCAACTTTAGTCATGTAAAGGATTAAATGACTCATTATGACAAAATATACTCAACTTTAGTCATATGGGGAATCAAATGACTCATTATGACAAAATAAACTCAACTATAGTCATATGGGGAATCAAATGACTCATTATGACAAAATATACTCAACTATAGTCATAAGGGGAATCAAATGACTCATTATGACAAAATATACTCAACTTTAGTCATATGGGGAATCAAATGACTCATTATGACAAAATAAACTCAACTATAGTCATATGGGGAATCAAATGACTCATTATGACAAAATATACTCAACTATAGTCATAAGGGGAATCAAATGACTCATTATGACAAAATATACTCAACTTTAGTCATGTAGGGTATCAAATGACTCAGTATGACAAAATATACTCAACTATAGTCATATGGGGAATCAAATGACTCATTATGACAAAATATACTCAACTATAGTCATATGGGGAATCAAATGACTCATTATGACAAAATATACTAAACTATAGTCATATGGGGAATCAAATGACTCATTATGACAAAATATACTAAACTTTAGTCATGTAGGGTATCAAATGACTCATTATGACAAAATATACTCAACTATAGTCATATGGGGAATCAAATGACTCATTATGACTAAATATACTCAACTTTAGTCATGTAGGGTATCAAATGACTCAGTATGACAAAATAAACAACTATAATGATACTTTTAAAATAATTAATTAATTTTGATCATTATAAATTATTTTTGATGATCTATACAATTCTAAACGTTCAAAATTAAATCAAATTTTTTTTAAATATTTTTGCAGCCATCTTTTGAAAAAATAAATAATAATGCTGATATATTATATATTATTTTTGATACTCTATATAATTCTAAACGTTAAAATTTTCACCTAAATTTTTTACTTTGACCGCCATTTTCTCTACGTTCCCAAAGAGATATCAAAATTTTAATGCATATTTTTATGCTTGCTTTTGATGCTCTATTCAAATCTATACTTAAAAAAAATTTTCTTAAAATTTTCTTTACTTTGGCCGCCATTTTGTCTATGTTCCCAAAGAGATATCAAAATTTTAATGCAACTTTTCAATATATTATTAGTAGTCCTCTAACCGAATCTGAAGTCAGAATTTCAAAATTCGCAAAATGAAATGCTACCCACAGACACACACACACACACACACACAAAGCCATTATAGATTTCAGTAAACAAAACTTTTCAAGTTTTTTTGAAAATAATAGTATATAAATTATAACATATATAGTCTAATAATATTTTTAATATATAATTAGGTAATAGTTTATAACTTATAAGATATCATAAAATCATTGAATTATTTAATTGTTTTATTTATTTTTAAAAAATTACTCACATTTTTTTCAAACATACAAATATAAGATATGTAATCAATTTTTATTTTATTGTCAACTCAATTGATGTCATAAAAAATATATATAAATTGATAGACAAAACAAATGCATTTCATTTACAATTATTTTCAAAAAAAACTTGAAAAGTTTTGTTTTCTGAAATCTATACGAGCCTTTTTTKTGTGTGTGTGTGTGTGTGTGTAGCAATTTTTTTGCGAATTTTGAAATTCTGACTTCAGATTCGGTTAGAGGACTACTAATAATGTATTGAAAAGTTGAATTAAAATTTTGATATTTCTTCGGGAACATGGACAAAATGGCTGCCAAAGTAAAAAAAATTTTAAGAAATTTTTTTAAAGTATAGATTTGAATAAAGCATCAAAAACAAGCATAAGAAATATGCATTAAAATTTTGATCTCTTCGGGATCATAAAGAAAATGGCGGCCAAAGTAACAAAAATTAGGTAAAAATTTTAACGTTTAGAATTGTAAAGAGCATCAAAAAAATGATATAATATTTCAGCATATTTTTTTTAAATGGCGGCAAAAGTATAAAAAAATTTTATTTAATGTATATTTGACCAGTTTTTAAATTTTTATATATTATATAGCCGCTATAACTAATGGTTTTCAATGCTATTCAAGTTTTTTTTCTGAAAATGCTTTCTAGCATTCTTAACTGGTTTTATTTTGTTGATTATTGTTGTCATTACTTTCGAGTCAGTGATAATCAGTTCCCATACCACACAAGATATCATATATTTTTTAAATAATAAGACAATTATAACAATTGGATGATTCAATTGAAACAATTTTTGTGTTACAGTTATCTATGAGATAAATGGGATTTACTGTAATTTTTTTTTTATTTTATTAGATTATTAAAAAACTACTTGAAATATACAAATGTTATCATAGATTGGGATTATCTCTACAAACAAACAAAAAATTATTATTTAATTAAATTGAATTAATCAATTGGTTTATGACTTATTTTTTATATGTAATTACAAGTGTTTTACATCAGAGACGAAAAAAAATGTAATCTTAGATAAAAATGAAATTAAAATTAATAATTAAATAATGAAAACGAAATGAATTGATTGATTGATTGGCAAAAAAAAATTTATATATGTATTAAAAGACTTTGAGATCAAAGAAACTAATGATTGAAACAATTGAATGAATGACAAATCAAAGACCAAGAAGTAGTAGTAGTTTTTAGCCAAAGAAGTAGAAGAAGAAGATGTTGTCATCGTTTAGCCGATTGACGATTGTTTGGACACAACTACTACTGTTGTTGTTGTTGGTCGCCATCAATGGTCAACAACTTCAACAACAATGTATGTGTGAACTGATTGAAATAAAAAGAGTTTTCTTATCTTTAAAAAAATAAATATTTTTTTTGTTTGTGTCCTAAAAAATAACTAAAAAATTCAGATAAAAATTCATAGAATATGAACACTAAGGACGTCCAGATTAATGTCGGCGACGAAGGATCGTTCAGATTGTTCATCGAAAAGTTAGTGAATAAATAAATACATAATTAGTAGTAGTAGTGGTAGTAGTAGTAGATATTTTTTATTACTTAGTTTTTTATAAAAATATTTTTAAATAGAATTTATGTTAATTTATTATTAATTACTTTATTGTTATTTAGAATAATAAATTCAATACAATTAAATATTATATAACTTAGTAATTAATATTTAAAAATACATTTATCTCATTATATTTTTTCACATAGAAAATATACATTAATTAATTTTGTAAATATTATATTTTTGTAAAAATTTATGTTATAATTTAACTATAAATTTTGATGGAAATTAATATTATTGAAATGCTTTTATTGTTTATATTTTGATTACTTAATTGTTTTATTATTATTTAAAAAAAAATAAAATAAATTTTCTAATGATTTATTTTTATGTGTTTAATTCAATAACTAAAGCAATTAATTATTTGTAATTATTATCACAAAATATTTATTTTATGTATGATTAATGAAAATTAAAACATTTATAATAACAATTCAAAAATATTATTAATAATAATAAAATAATAACTAATCATTCAAATGTAACAAAAATTTTGCAAAAATAATAATAAAAAATTAGTTACACTATAATAATAATAAAAACAATTATATTTAGTTACTAAAAATTGTTTTAGGTTTTCCAATGTTTCATTCCTTTGTATTATATTCCCAACAAAATTCCTTATTTCCCTTTTCACTGGTAATTCCCAGAGAATCAATTTAATTGTGACATAAATATAACTTTCGGAACACTAAACAACTTATTTTTATTATTTGTTATTTTAAACTATATTTTTTGATTTTTTTAAATAAATTAATTTATAGGTTTAAAATTTAGGTTTTTGAATTTAAATTTTTATTCAAAATATTTACTAATATTTATTGTAATAATATATATTATATAATCGCGTATATTTTAGACTGAAAATAAAATAATATCCATATTACCGGAAAATTTGACATATTTTTGCAGAGAACTTCCCTCCCTTAAGTAATAACAAACCCTAATTTTTTTACTTATATAATATTTTTGTTAAAATAAAATTCTGATATAAATTCTATTCCATATCTATAAAATATATTTAATAATAATTTTGAATTTATTATATATGAGATTTTTTTTACTAATAATGTATTTATCATTATTTCTATTTATATTGATTGTAAATTATTCTAATTGCTATGAAATTGAAAATTTTGAAATTGAAGAAATCATACCATTGAACACAACTGAGGTATTAATTAGATTAAATTAATTAAATAATTAATAAAAGTCAATAATAATAAAAATAATTATTTATTTTATTTTTTAAAAATTATTAATAGGAAATATTGGCTAAACTTTCGGAACTGCCATTTGATTCTTGGATTGAAAACAACGACAACAACAATATTACTGATGATAATAATGATGACGAGTTTATTATTATAAATAAGACTGTTATCAGAGAAAATCAATTGAATCTGACGGCACCCAATGTTTTTCTTAAACCATTTATGTTAGACAACACTTTTAACATAACATACCTATTGGATACTCTTGAAACAATCAGCTCTACAAACACCAACACCAGCTCAACAACAATTTCTCCGACTATATTACTTAATCTAATATCCGATGAAATTAAAACCAAATTTAAATCAATTAATAATTTTTCTATATATGACAACTTGATTGAAGATGATATTGCTGATCCAAAAACAATTACTACCAAAACAAACAGTTCCTATAGTTTGTTCAAAAACATTACAAGGAATATACCCACCGGTGATCTAATCAATGGAAATAATCTACAAATTGAAATCTGGATGCTAGTTTTCCATAATGTTAAATTGAGCTATAATCTTACTATCATAAATAATGTTAATTGTTTATCTTATTCAACTTTTTCTATTTTCTTAAATACACAAAAATGTACCAATTATTATCTAGATAACTCAGCTTGCCAATCGCTTAGATGTCAATTAACTGTTACATTTGAATTGGATATCGGTTTGAAACCTTATATTATTATTAATGGCAATAATAATAATAATAATTCATCATCGCATCAACAATTGGTAATTAGATATATTATTGTTTGTCTATTTTTGGTTAGTTTATTTTTTGTTGATTTAATTTAATGATTTATTTTAGAGTTAATTATTATAGTTAATAATTATTTTCAATAATTAATAAATAGTATTAAGTTGTTGATAAGTAGTTGATTTATTGTTTAGTTATTTTATTTATGTAATAATTACTAATATTATAGTTTATTTTTTATTAATTATTATTAATAATTTAGATAATATTATTTAATTATTAATATGATAAATATTGTAATGAATTTTTACAGTAGTAACTATAGCACCAATAGTTTACATGTACTAATTTTATTATTTAATAATTTTTTTTATTAAATATTATTATTAATTGTTTATTTAGAAAAATTGTAAAACTTTATATAATATCAATTTATATGTATATTATTTTTATTATTAATCAATAAAATAAAATATTTAATTAAACTATTTTTTATGTTATTATTTATTATAATAATATAAATTTGTCTGAAAATAGGTTAAAAACTTTTGAGATCACATACTAGATATAGTTGTCTAATATCCCTCTCTCTGTCTCTCTCTCTGTCTCTCTCTCTCTCTCTCTCTGTCTCTCTCTCTCTCTGTCTCTCTCTGTCTCTCTGTCTCTCTCTCTGTCTCTCTCTCTCTCTCTCTCTCTGTTTAAAGATTAGATTGTTTCAACACACCCCCACAAATACACATAAAATAATTTATATTAAATTAGATTGAAATAATTTTATAAATAATTAATTTTTATTTTTTTCAATATCAGTCAAAAAACACAAATTTTTTTTAATCTATACAAATTTAGTTTTATAATAATTATCAACTAAATTATAATTTATAACTTTTAACGAAACTAACAACAACAACAAAAAAAAACAATTTTTTTTAATCAACAAAATTATACAATAATTATATTATTAATTAATTAGCAAAAAATTTAATCAAGATTTACATAATAAATCAATCAATATAAAACAATTTTAAACAATTAAATAATATTTATTACTATTATATTAATTAATTAATAATTGAAAAAAATGAGTGCAATTTTTAATAATACGGTAATAATAATAATAATAATACTAACAAAACAACAATAACTGATAAAATACTAGACTATTGTTTAATACAAATTATTTAGTGATTTAGTTATTATTATTGTTATTATTATTATTATATAGTTTTGCTATTAATATATATATAATAATTCAAACAACTAACTACCTTGTGGTTCAATTATTACGCGCGTGCATCGCGTGCTGCATGTGTTTATGTGTGTGTGTATGCACTACAATGTGTGAGTGTGTTTGGTGTCTGTGTGTGTGTGTGTGTGTGAGCGATGACTAGACTGTTAACGTCATAAATCGGGAAATCGATTGCAATCTTCCCGATAGTCGACAGGAATTTCGAACAACGAGTCGGGAATGTTGTCGTCCAACTCAAACAACAGGAATGTTATGCGCGCCGTCACTGTCGGCAGTATAGGTATGTCTGGTAAATGAGTGGGTGAGTGAGTAAGTGATAGATCAGATAATTAGACAAATAGTTAGTAATAATAATAATGAAAAATAATTTACCGATTTTGACTGGAAATCCTGGCGGGAGTTTCATGACTACAAATTGTCTGAGTTTATGAAAATGTTTGAACGGTGCCATCACTTCCAGTACGTTAAGCAACGAGTCTACTGTCATCGGGAAGTCCTGACTCTATATATATATATATGTCACAAACAAACAAACAATTAGTATACAACATATACAACATCAGTGGACAGTCATATATATATATATATATTGTATATCATCACACATACCATTGCTAGTGTAGCCTTGAATGCCTTTACCGACTCTTTGCAAACAGGCTGCCGACCCAGTGGCCGATGCTGTCCAGGAGCTGCACGTATATACTCGTCCCAAGTAACCGAAGTGGTCGGCGGCGGTGTCAGCGAACGGCGTCGCTGAACAGCAGCCGTTGTTGTTGCTGTTGCCGCTAACGTCGGTTCAATTGTTAGATTATCATTACCACCGCCGCCGCCATCACCACCACCTATAGCTGCCTGTCCATTGTTGGCGGCGGCAACAACACCGGTAGCGGCGGCCGCGGCACCGCCTTTGGTCAGACTTTCGATAATAGCCTTATTTTTTTGTAGATCTTCGTCGGACAGATGTTCGCGTCGTTTACGCGATTCAAGATACAGACCCGATATCGAATAGAAGTCGGCCATAAACGAACCGACCCGTTCGGATCGGTCTTCACGCCACAGCCAACCGGACTGCGCCCGCGAAAATTGTATAGCTTTTGTAGACATTTGTGCGGCAACTATATCGCTGGACATTAACATATCGACTTCGTCGTCGATTTCGCCGTCAGATTCTTCATAGCGTACCCGTTGATAGCAACGAAGTTTGTTGTCCACTACTACCAGAGATTCGGATGGCTTAGCCATACCAGAGAATAGGAAGGATACGTCGCCGCGTTCCCAACGCATATCGGAAAAGTCGACCAAAGTTGTGTCCAATCGTATTGACGAACCTTTTTTATGTATACGACACACGTCCGACGGTAATACTCGACTGACCAGCGGTACTGTGTGTATTGTTAGTAGTTAATAACCGTACGATTAATACCCGTGTGTTTCGGGTCGGGATAGGGCTGGGGATAGGGATGTATGTACTACTACTACTACTACTGACCCCACGATTGAAAGTCCCATTTGAGTTCCAGACGAAAGTTTTGCATCTTATTCAGGGCCCGTATGAGATCCGGCCGACGGCAGTCCATTTGGTCGCGCGATTGACGTTTAAGTTTGCGTAACAATGATGTAACTGATCGGATGGGATGGACAACAAAATAAAACAAAAAAAAAATAGAAAACAAATCATTCATTAATCAGATCGGTTATCGGCGGCGGCTGCGGCACCATAACCGCGGACACCAACACTACTACTACTACTACTATTGTATAATACTAACTGGTTTGTCGGTCACCGTAGCTGATGGCTTCGGCCAGCGGACTCCAGCCCTGGATGTTCTTGCATTTGACTGGAGCCGAATGGGCTAACAATAGCTGAATAACGTCCCGATGGCCAAGCATTACGGCCAAATGTAACGGTGTATTGCCTGTATGTATGGGCGGGCGATAGATAGTAGTGGACAAACAAAACAAAAATTGAAACCCGATTGACCCGTAAAACAATCAATCAAAACAGTTAATCAGTACATACCGTGCGGATCCTTAAGCTGGACGTCGTAGCGGCGAACAAGTTGGGCAATACGTCTGAGATCGCCGTCAAAGACGGCCGCGTGAAGAGCGTAACGGTCGGCGATGTCTTTGGCGTCGTCTTCTTCTTCTTCATCATCGTCTTCGTTGTCTTCATCTTCTTCTTCATCGTCAGCAGAATTGTTGGTCTTATTATTGGCGATCAACTCTTTCTTCTTGTTGTTGTTGTTGTTCTTCACTACCACTGCAGCCGCCGTTGACTGCTTTGTTGGCCAGTGTTTAGCTGTGTCTTCAGCCGCGACCGCCGCTGTTGTTGTCGTCGTCGCCGCCGGCGTGCGGTGTTTGACGTCACAGACGGACATGTTTTATATGAACGCAGGGCTCAGTCAGTCAGTCAGTGAAATGAATCAGTTATTAGACAACAACTTCTTGAGCGCAGCCGTCAGTCAGTCAGTCGTTGTTGTCGTCGTTATTGTGAAACAAATGGTGACCACAGATGACGACATATATTAATATATATTACTTGTAGTACTTATATGTGTATCTAATAGTACCATATGTTCGATACAATATATGTGTATTAGATATATGGCTTGAACAGTACGTTAATTTGGTACCTATTTATATACTGTATATATATATTTATTTTGTTTGCTTAGTATCTAAATAAGTACCTAATGTTCGATGTATAGGTATTACATTGAAATCAAATAGTTGTATCTATCGATGATTTAGTACTATTCTAAAGTAGACTGTTTGTGTGTGTGTGTATGTGTTAACTATTGATTGATTTTTAGTTTATTAACAATAAATAATGTAATTATTTGTTTGTTTGATATGTATATATATATATGTAATATAAAAATGGTCGATATTTTCGATTAATATAAATTACATATAAAATCTATGTAGTAATTCATTGATATATTAGTACCTTTTTATTGTTAGTGTTTAGGCTTAAAATTATTACAAAAAAAAAATATTATTTAAATAAAAAATAGTTTTTTTTATATTATAATTTCCTAAAAAAATTAATTAATTTTATAAATTTTTATATAATTAAATATTTAAAAAATAATAATTATAGTTATTATTAATAAATATAGATAATTGTATTAAAAAATAAAATAAAAACTATTATTTGTTCTAATCTAACAAAACTATTTGAATTTAATTAAAAAAATTTTTGATTTGAATTAAATTTATAATATATAGAAATATAAAAAAAATTAATTAAAATAACAATCATAAAATTGTCAAAAAATTTAATTGATAATATTAGTAAAAAAAATAAATTAAAGTCATGTAGTAGTAGTAAAATTTGTGTTAAAAAAATTATATAATAAAAAATTGCTTTTATTAATTAATTATAATTTTATTGTCATTTATATGCATAAAAATATTTATTACATATTATTATAGATAATAAAAATATTAAACTAGTGTATAGATTACATATAAAAAGTTTAAAGATAACTATCAAAAAATAGTTATATAAAAACTAAAATACATGTGTAAGATAAAAAAATTATATATTAAACAAAATTAAATTAAATTTTGTAATAATTATTATTAAATGATTTTATTTTATTTTTTTTACCAGTATGTTTTATTTATTTGAAAATCAACCCAATGAAAAAGTTTATAAAAAAAATTATTATTAATTAATAATTGAATTTAATAATTAATTAGCTAAAGTACTTTTTCATTTCTATATAGTGTAAAAAACAAATTTATTTTCTATATATTTTTTTAATAGTAGTCTAACAGTCCAAGTGTTTGGTTTAAAAAAAAAAATTATTTGAAAATAAATTGAAAAAAAACACAATTAAAAAATGTTTATTAGTATTAAACAATTTCTAGTAATTTGTTTATTATTATCTTTAATATGTATTTCCTATACTAATGGACAGGCGTTTGCATTTCAAGAAGGTATTTAATATTATTATTATTTTTTAATATAAATTAAAAAATTAATAAAATTAATAATTTTAATAATATAATTATCTTAGTTTATAATACTGAATGTATTAAACTTTATATATATATATTATAATTTATAATTTAAATTTAAATATATATATCTTTATATTACAGTTAAAAATTATTTTGTTTTTTTAATATAATATATTAGCCTATATCCAGTATAAATATATTAAAAAAAAAGTGTAATGTCACCATTATGTTATATAATGTTAATACAAAGGGGGGGGGTTGGTGGGGGGTGAATATGGCAAAAATATCCCCCACCCTCTCTCATAATAGTTTAATAGCTAATAAGCTTATTGACTGAATGACTTAATTAATTAAATTAAATTAATTTTTGTTGATCTATATGTTTGAAGTATTTTTTTGAAGGTTTTTTAGATGTTATAACCCCTCCTTCCTCCACCCACCCACCCCTTCCCCTTCCCCTCCATAACTATTACTAAATAATAATTTTTTTTGTTGGTTATAATACAATATTTTTTCCCCAAATAATTTCCGATAGACATTAATTAATTAATTATTTGTTTGTTTGTTTGATATGTGTTTGTAATATATAAAAATGGTCGACTAATTTTCGATTAATATAAATCATATATAAAATCAATGTAATAATTCATTGATATATTAGTACCTTTTTATTGTTAGTGTCTAGGTTTAAAATTATTACAAAAAAAATATTTAAATAAAAAATAGTACCTTTTCTATTGTTAGTGTTTATGTATTTGTATTTAGGTTTAACATTATTACAAAACTTTTTTAAATAAAACTTATTATTTAAATTAAAAAAAAAATTTTTTTCCTAAATATTATAATTGATTTCCTTAAAAAAAATAATTAATTTTCTAAATTTTTATATAACTAAAATTTTTAGAAATATATATATATATTATATATTATAAATTTTTTAAAATAATAATAATAATAATAAACAATTAATTATAGATTATTATTAATAAATAAAGATAATTAAAAAAAACTAATAAAATCTATTATTTATACTAATCTAACAAAAATAAAAAAAATTTTTTTTATTGAATTAATTTCTATTATAATATAATTAATTATTTTTGTTTTATATATTTATTATATATTAATTATATCATAAATATATAGAGGACAATGATTACAGGGGTCC
Source organism: Oppia nitens (assembly GCF_028296485.1). Taxonomy (NCBI): domain Eukaryota; kingdom Metazoa; phylum Arthropoda; class Arachnida; order Sarcoptiformes; family Oppiidae; genus Oppia; species Oppia nitens. The sequence continues at coordinate 516,819 of NW_026533214.1, read as the reverse complement.
CAACTAATTAATTATTTGTTTTATATTTATTACATATTAATATATATTAATATATATATAGAGGACAATGATTACAGGGGTCCCAACTAATTAATTATTTGTTTTATATTTATTATATATTAATATATATTAATATATATATAGAGGACAATGATTACAGGGGTCCCAACTAATTAATTATTTGTTTTATATTTATTATATATTAATATATATTAATATATATATAGAGGACAATGATTACAGGGGTCCCAACTAATTAATTATTTGTTTTATATTTATTATATATTAATATATATATATCATATATATAGAGGACAATGATTACAGGGGTCCCAACTATGTTAAGCAATGGTGTTGCGGTGGAAGCGGTTATTGTCATCGGAATCTAATGCCACCGAAATTCCAGATATTCGACGATCAGGACACCTGTTTGAACACTTGTCGACAGGGATATTGTATGGCTGTTGACGATAAAAATTTGGAAAGATTTACAGAAAAACCTAAACAAGTCGATTATGATCTTGATGAAAACGATTAGACTGGTAATGATTGGATTAATGGATTAAGGATTAAGGATTAAGGATTAAGGATTAAGGATTAAGGATTAAGGAATTTGGATTTTATGATATACGATTATATGGTTATGTTATGTACTATTTATATATAGTTATAATTGGTTATTAGTTAGTTAGTTACAATAATAATAATAATAAATTTTTGTTTTTAATATTAATAAATTTGTTTGATCTAATGTGATTTTTTATTTATTTATTTATATATGTATATTGTTGTTATATAATTATAATTATGTGTGTATATGTATGTGTGTATATGTATGTGTGTATATGTATGTGTGTATATGTATGTGTATATATGTATGTGTGTATATGTATGTGTGTGTATATGTATGTATGTGTATATTGTTTTGAATGTATTTATATTAATTTAATTTTAAATTAGATTTATGTTTTATATGCAGAAGTTAGGTATTCAATAATAAAATAATTAAATGAATAAAACTAAACTATTATTTATTAAAGTTTTAAAATATTTACAACAAAAAAATTATAAAAAAAATAAAAACAAGTAATTTCAAAATATATTTTCTATTTCACATTAATAAATAAAATGGAGTTAAAATTTAATTTAACTTTTTTATTTGTAGTACTTTTTATTAAATATTTGTGCAGTACGTCATTGAAAGTTTTTAAGTAATTAATAAAAATAAATAAAAAAATTTTTAAGACTTATACTATAATAGGAGACTAATTAAGTCTATTTGTTTTAAAAATTTTTATAAAAATAAAAATGTTTATTATTAAAACATTTCTATTAATAATTTTATTATTTATTTTATCTGTTTTATGTGAAGAAATTAATGAAAAAGGTAAATTATTTAAATATATTATAATTATAAAAATAATAATAAATATAATGTACTTTATATACTGTATAAATATATAATTATTTTAGGTTTAGGAATTTAGGTTAACCAATACTTGTATAATACACATATACTATTAATACACATACATTTATATACAAGCATATATATATATATATATACATACATAGATAGATACATACCGTACATACATATATACATACAAACATACATACATAAATACATACACACATAAATACACACATACACAAAATACTCATACATACATATACATACACACACACATACAGTACATACACACATACATTTATATACACGCATATATATACACACATACATAGATAGATACATACATACATACATACATAAATACACACACACACACACACACATACACACACACACACAAACATACACAAACATACACAAAATACACACACATACACAAACATACTCAAACATACACACACATACACACACACACATAGATACACACACATACAGTACATACACATACATATACACACAATTTTTATGTTATTCTAAATTATAATTTTTGATTGTATTGTATTATAATTTTATTTTTTTTAAACTTAACTATTATAATATAAATTAATAATAATATAATAGTTGTATTTAATGTATATTTATATGCTTTAAATAGTTATTATTGAATTGTAATTTATTTTATTTTTTTTATTAATAAAATAATTGTTGAACTAAAATGGCGTCAAAATTAAATTGATTAATTAATTAATTAATTGAATAAGTAATTAATTATATAAATATATATTTAATTAATTATTAGATCAAATATTTTATAAATAAATAAATTAATTAAGATATTATTAGAAATTAAAAAAAATAATACTGTAAATCAATTATTATAAATTTAATTATCTTATAAATAGTTAATTTTGTTATATATATATATATAAATTTATATAATAAATAACAATTATATTATATTTACTGTATAATACAGTATTATTATTTTTTATAACAATAAGATTACAGTACAATATATATATACTATTAGTTTTCAAAATCATTGTGTAATATCTTTAATATTATATAAATATAAATATATATATAATATACAGTATATATGATAATGAAAATATTAATTATTTTTTTTTGTTGGTTACTGTAGTAATAATAATATTACTGATATAAAAATAAAAGTAAAAAAATACAACAATTTGAACGTAAATGTTATGTTTTAATACAATAATAAGTTATACAATGATATATAAAAAAAATTATGTTAAAATTAATTAACAACTAAAATATGATTTTTATAACAAAAAAAAATTAACTAAAATATATTAAATAAAATACTAATAATTGTTGTATTAATTATTATTAAATATATTTGTTATATCATATATATATATGATTTTAAGGATACTTATTATTATTATTATTAAATTGCAACAAAAATTGCTTGGTCATTTTGTGATTGTGCTTATAAATAATATTAATAATTTATTATTGTTAAGTGTTGTAATAATTTTATTGTTGTATTTATGTTTATTTTTTTTATGAAAAATAAAACATTGTTTTTTAAAAAAAACAACAAAATAATAACCAAAAAAAATTATTTTATTAATTTGTTATTTAATTTGTTATTCAAATATAAAATATAGATTATTAAATTTTTTTTATAAATTTTATTTAATTAATTTTTTTAAACATAATCAACAAGTAATAAATTAATTTTATTATATGTATTATAAAACTTATAATAATAATAATAATTATTTTTTGTTAATTATTATTATTATCTAAAAAAAATGAACCGACATTTTAATATATAATATAATACAGTATAATATAAAATGTATAATAATATGTTTGATATATCTATTTATTAAATTATTATTTATATAATCAAAAAAAAATCAAATAAATTCAATTTAATCAACAACAAAAAATCAATAATTTAATTATTTGTGTTTTTTATATAATAATCAATAATTCAATAAGTGTTTGAAATATTCTAGTAGTGATTATTTTTTTTTAAAAAAAAAATCAATAATAATAATAATTTTTTTTTGAATGTTAAAACAATGACCAAAAAGGAGAGACCCCTTAAATGTTTAAAATATGTTGCCTATGGCTTATGTATCGTATGTGTTGTATCGTTGATAGTTGTACTGGCCTTACAAACCCCACCGTCTAACCAATCACCTAATAGTGTATATTTATTATATACCGAAATGAACAGGGTAAATTATTTATTTATTTATTTAAAAAAACAATTAAATGCTATATGACTATATGACTAACCATTGAAAAAAAAATATTAAAAACAATTTAAAAAAATTTTTTTTTTAAACTATTATTTATTAGCCAAAATGTACAAAAAAAAATAATTTTTATGTCTTAAATAATTAAATTATAATAATAATAATCAAAAATTAATTTTACAAAATTGTTTTTAAATATACTAGTATATTAATAATAATAATAAATATTTATACTATTTAAAATTTTAATTATAGTTAAAAAATGTTAAATATATATTAAACTATATATATTTAACATTTTTTAAGTAAATATATTTATATTAATAAATAGCTTATAATTGTTATAATAGTTACTAATATATAATATATAAAAATATATATTTATAAAATAAACAATATATGTTTAAATTAATATCTATTTAATAATAATAATAATAATAATAATTGATTTAATTTATATTGTATTTTATAACAGAAAACATTTACTGGACTATTGGTAACGTTCGGTGTGATCGGTATAGTCGTCCAATTGATAGCTATGTTCGGTATATTCAAACAACACTACTGGTCGCTAATCGGCTACAGTATAGTGACCAGTATAATGGCCGGTCTGTGTCTGGCCGCTGCCATTATCGGCCAAATCGGACTTAGCAGCTACAACAGCAACAGCATCGGCAGCTATGCCGGTGTCTGGTATCTGACTGTCCTGTTGTTTGTCTGTTCCGCGACTACCAGTTCACTGGCCAAACGTTTGCGCCAGTTGGCCAAATCGACCAGTACGATTGTCTACGTAGATCCGATGACCAATCAAAATGTTATCTACCAGGTCCCGAGTGGTCGGACTACATATTTGGTACCGGGTGGTCAACAACAACAGCAATTACAAGCACCTGGTGGTGATGGTACTAGTAGTCTACCGGTTAATCAACCAATCGGTAGTTACGGACCATACCATCAGCAGCAACAGCAACGGCAGTCTCCTACTGGAGTTCCCGATCATCAGCCGTTTGGCGGATTTCCCGTCGGTTATGGACAACATCCGGGAATGATAATCAATCCGGCAATTGGTCAACAATACGGTGAAGCCGGGCCATCATCATCGTCATCGGCGGCTTATATTGGCGGTCATGGCTATGGCTATCCGCCACCACATGTGATGCCCAACGAAGCGCCGCCCAGTTATGAACCGCCAGGTGTTTCGTCACCGCATTATAATACAAACCCGACAAACAATGATAACAACACCGATGATAATACTAACCGACCGGAGGAGGTGTTTGTACCCCCTGTTGTCTCATCGGGTAAAACAATGCCACCCGAACCCCATTGGAGATCATAAAAACACATATTACTTATTAAATATATTTATTTTTTTTAAACAAAACACATTTATATGGAAAATAATTTTGTTTATATTTTGTAAAATATTTTTTGTTTGTTTGTTAATTATTATTATGTATTTTATTTTCTAAATAAATTAATTGCTTATCATATTATGAATATTTATTTATAAATAGTAATAATAATTAATAGTATTATAATTTTTTTGTGTAAATTTTTATTTTAAAAAAATTTAAAATAATAAATAGATATGTTTTAAACAAATAAAAATATTATTTAATTAATTTGTTAAAATTGTTTTATTATTTTTTTTGTTATCAATAGATAGCAAAAAAAATTCCTACTAATAAATTATAACTTTTTTTTACAAAATCAACAAGTAATAAATTTATTTCATTGTATATATATATACATACAGTATATATATATATATATTTATTTTTATTATTTTTATTTATTTTTTATATATTACTTATTATATATTTTTTTTTGTCTATAAATCAATAATAATAATAATAATAATTTCAATCAACAACAACAACAACAGCAAAATTATGACCAAAACTGATAAACCGTTTAAATGTCTGAAATATTTTTCGTACGGCTTATGTATCATATGTGTCGTTACGTTAATTGTTGTACTGGTTTTACAATCGCCCCGATCTAGCGATAGATCAAATGCACAATATTTTCTATATATTTATATGCACAAGGTAAATGTTTAAAATTATTTTTTTAAAAATAAATTTTTAACTAAAAGACAAACAATTATTAAAAAATTACAATAAATTTAATAGTGTTATCTTAATTAGCAAAAAAAATAAATAAAATAGATATCATTTAAATAGATATTAAATATTATTTAATTATTAATTGAATTTTTTTTAAGCATAAATAACATTATTATTATTATTTTCCTTATATTTGATGATAAATTAATTTTAACAATTTGTTTTTTTGTAAAATAAAATAAATATTTTTTGAATATTATACTAAAATATTTACTAAATTTATTATTATTATTATTATTATTATTATTAATAGTAGTAGTAGTATTAGTAGTAATAGTAGTAGTAGTAGTAGTAGTAGTAGTAGTAGTAGTAGTAGTAGTATTAGTAGTAATAGTAGTAGTAGTAGTAGTAGTAGTAGTAGTAGTAGTAGTAGTAGTAGTAATAATAATAATAATAATCCAATTTAATAAACTAGAGTTTTAATTTTAATTGTCAAAAATAATTATGTAAACCAATTATAAATATAATAATAACAAGTTTTTTAATATTTAAGGAAACATTTGCAACACTACTGATAGCGCTCGGTGTGATCGGTATAGTCATACAGTTTGTAGCCGTTTACGGTATATTCAAACAAAACTATTGGTCACTAATCGGCTACAGTATTGTGGCCAGTATACTGGCCGGACTGTGTCTGGGGGCAGCATTTGTCGGCCAAATTGGTTACAGCAATCAGCTAACCGGCAGCTATGCCGGTGCCTGGTTGCTGACTATACTGTTGTTTGCCAGTTCGGGTACGGCCAGTCAACTGGCCAAACGTTTGCGCAAATTGGCCAAATCAACGAGTGTTGTCTACGTTGATCCTATGACCAATGAAAATGTTATCTATCCAGGAGTGGTACCCAGTGGTGGTCGTAGTACAACATATCTAGTATCGGGTGGTCAACAACAACAACAACAGCCGGCACTGGGTATTGATAGCAGCACTAGTAGTCTATCTAATCAGCCAATGGGCTCATACGGACAGCCGTATCAGCAGCAGCAGCGGTCGTCTCCTACTGGTGATCCCTATCATCAGCCGTTTGCTGGATATCCCGGTTATCCGACACCACCGGGTTTTCCCGCTTATGGACAACATCCGGGAATGTTAATCAATCCGGCAATTGGTCAACAATACGGAGTAGCCGGGCCATCATCATCAGCATCGGGTTATATTGGATGGCATGGCTATGGCTATCCGCCGCCGCATATGATGCCCAACGAAGCGCCGCCCAGTTATGAACCGCCAGGTGTTTCGTCACCGCATTATAATACAGACCCGACAAACAATAACCATAACAACAACACCAATGATAATACTAACCGATCGGAGGAGGTGTTTGTATATAATACAATATAATACAGTATAATATAAAATGTATAATAATATGTTTGATATATCTATTTATTAAATTATAATTTATATAATCAAAAAAATCAAATAAATTCAATTTAATCAATAACAACAAAATCAATAATTTAATTATTTATGTTTTTTTTATATAATAATCAATAATTCAATAAGTGTTTGAAATATTCTTGAAAGTGATTACTTTTTAAAAAAAATCAATAATAATAATAATAATAATAATAATTTTTTTATTTGAATGTTAAAACAATGACCAAAAAGGAGAGACCCCTTAAATATTTAAAATATGTTGCCTATGGCTTATGTATCGTATGTGTTGTATCGTTGATAGTTGTACTGGCCTTACAAACCCCACCGTCTAACCAATCACCTAATAGTGTATATTTATTATATACCGAAATGAACAGGGTAAATTAGTTATTTATTTATTTAAAAAAACAATTAAATGACTAACCATTTAAAAAAAATATTAAAAATTATTTAAAAAAAATTTTTAAAACTATTATTTATTAGCCAAAATGTACAAAAAATAGATAATTTTTATGTCTAAAATAATTAAATTATAATAATAATAATCAAAAAATTAATTTTACAAAATTGTTTTTAAATATATATATTAATAATAATAAATATTTATACTATTTAAAATTTTAATTATAGTTATTAATTATTAATAAATTATTACTACAATTAAATAGCTATAATAGTTATAATAGTAAACTAAATAATAAATAATATATTGTATATACAGTATATATATATAATATAAAATATATATATTTTTTAACTAAATAAATATAAAAGAGATAAAGGGTTTCAATAAATAAAATAAAATATATGTGTTTAGATTAATATCTATTTAATAATAATAATAATAATTGATTTAATTTATATTGTATTTTATAACAGAAAACATTTACTGGACTATTGGTAACGTTCGGTGTGATCGGTATAGTCGTCCAATTGATAGCTATGTTCGGTATATTCAAACAACACTACTGGTCGCTAATCGGCTACAGTATAGTGACCAGTATAATGGCCGGTCTGTGTCTGGCCGCTGCCATTATCGGCCAGATCGGACTTAGCAGCTACAACAGCAACAGTATCGGCAGCTATGCCGGTGTCTGGTATCTGACTGTCCTGTTGTTTGTCTGTTCCGCAACTACCAGTTCACTGGCCAAACGTTTGCGCCAGTTGGCCAAATCGACCAGTACGATTGTCTACGTTGATCCGATGACCAATCAAAATGTTATCTACCAGGTCCCGAGTGGTCGGACTACATATTTGGTACCGGGTGGTCAACAACAACAGCAATTACAAGCACCTGGTGGTGATGGTACTAGTAGTCTACCGGTTAATCAACCAATCGGTAGTTACGGACCATACCATCAGCAGCAACAGCAACGGCAGTCTCCTACTGGAGTTCCCGATCATCAGCCGTTTGGCGGATTTCCCGTCGGTTATGGACAACATCCGGGAATGATAATCAATCCGGCAATTGGTCAACAATACGGTGAAGCCGGGCCATCATCATCGTCATCGGCGGCTTATATTGGCGGTCATGGCTATGGCTATCCGCCACCACATGTGATGCCCAACGAAGCGCCGCCCAGTTATGAACCGCCAGGTGTTTCGTCACCGCATTATAATACAAACCCGACAAACAATGATAACAACACCGATGATAATACTAACCGACCGGAGGAGGTGTTTGTACCCCCTGTTGTCTCATCGGGTAAAACAATGCCACCCGAACCCCATTGGAGATCATAAAAACACATATTACTTATTAAATATATTTATTTTTTTTAAACAAAACACATTTATATGGAAAATAATTTTGTTTATATTTTGTAAAATATTTTTTGTTTGTTTGTTAATTATTATTATGTATTTTATTTTCTAAATAAATTAATTGCTTATCATATTATGAATATTTATTTATAAATAGTAATAATAATTAATAGTATTATAATTTTTTTGTGTAAATTTTTATTTTAAAAAATTTAAAATAATAAATAGATATGTTTTAAACAAATAAAAATATTATTTAATTAATTTGTTAAAATTGTTTTATTATTTTTTTTTATCAATAGATAGCAAAAAAAATTCCTACTAATAAATTATAACTTTTTTTACAAAATCAACAAGTAATAAATTTATTTCATTGTATATATATACATACAGTATATATATATATATATATATATATATGTAACGGTATATATATATATCACTTAACTTTTAATACAGTACTTAAAATAATAATAATTATTATTAGTATTATTATCTAAAAAAAAATGAGCGACATTTTTATATACATTATAATATAATAATAATAAAAAGTTTATTATATAATATATAAGTTTATAATAAATGTTTATTAATATGTTTTCATATACTTATAAAAAATATATATTATTTATATAAAAAATAAAAATCAAATAAATTAAAAATAAATTAATTATTTAATGTTTTTATTCAATTAGTAAATTAATATTCTAGTGATTACTTATTATATATTTTTTTTGTCTATAAATCAATAATAATAATAATAATAATTTCAATCATCAACAACAACAGTAAAATTATGACCAAAACTGATAAACCGTTTAAATGTCTGAAATATTTTTCGTACGGCTTATGTATCATATGTGTCGTTACGTTAATTGTTGTACTGGTTTTACAATCGCCCCGATCTAGCGATAGATCAAATGCACAATATTTTCTATATATTTATATGCACAAGGTAAATGTTTTAAAAATTGTTTTTTTTAATTTTTAACTAAAAGACAAACAATTATTAAAAAATTACAATAAATTTAATAGTGTTATCTTAATTAGCAAAAAATAAATAAAATAGATATACATTTAAATAGGTATTAAATATAATTTAATTATTAATTGAAATTTTTTTTAAGCATTATTATTATTATTTTTATATTTGATGATAAATTAATTTTAACAATTTATTTTTGTTAAAAATAAAATAAATATTTTTTGAATATTATACTAAAATATTTACTAAATTTATTATTATTATTATTATTAGTAGTAGTAGTATTAGTAGTATTAGTAGTATTAGTAGTAATAGTAGTAGTAGTAGTAGTAGTAGTAGTAGTAGTAGTAATAATAATAATAATAATAATAATAATAATAATAATTCAATTTAATAAACTAGAGTTTTAATTTTAATTGTCAAAAATAATTATGTAAACCAATTATAAATATAATAATAACAAGTTTTTTAATATTTAAGGAAACATTTGCAACACTACTGATAGCGTTCGGTGTGATCGGTATAGTCATACAGTTTGTAGCCGTTTACGGTATATTCAAACAAAACTATTGGTCACTAATCGGCTACAGTATTGTGGCCAGTATACTGGCCGGACTGTGTCTGGGGGCAGCATTTGTCGGCCAAATTGGTTACAGCAATCAGCTAACCGGCAGCTATGCCGGTGCCTGGTTTCTGACTATACTGTTGTTTGCCAGTTCGGGTACGGCCAGTCAACTGGCCAAACGTTTGCGCAAATTGGCCAAATCAACGAGTGTTGTCTACGTTGATCCTATGACCAATGAAAATGTTATCTATCCAGGAGTGGTACCCAGTGGTGGTGGTCGTAGTACAACATATCTAGTATCGGGTGGTCAACAACAACCGGCACCGGGTAGTGATAGCAGCACTAGTAATCTATCTAATCAGCCAATGGGCTCATACGGACAGCCGTATCAGCAGCAGCAGCGGCCGTCTCCTACTGGTGATCCCTATCATCAGCCGTTTGCTGGATATCCCGGTTATCCGACACCACCGGGTTTTCCCGCTTATGGACAACATACGGGAATGTTAATCAATCCGGGGTCAATTGGTCAACAATATGGAGGACCCGGGCCATCATCATCAGCATCGGGTTATATTGGATGGCATGGCTATGGCTATCCGCCGCCGCATGTGATGCCCAACGAAGCGCCGCCCAGTTATGAACCGCCAGGTGTTTCGTCACCGCATTATAATACAAACCCGACAAACAATAGCCATAACAACACCAATGATAATACTAACCGATCGGAGGAGGTGTTTGTACCCCCTGTTGTTGTTGTCTCATCGGGTAAAACAATGCCACCCGAACCTCATTGGAGATAATAAAACACATATTAAATAATATAAATTAAAAAAAATTTTGTTGTTGTTGTATTGTATTTTGTAAAATATTTTTGTGATAAACTAATTGTTAATTATTTTGTTGTTGTTTATTTGATATAATAATAATTAGTATTATTGTGTATTAAATTATTAAATAAAAAACAACATTTTTTTTTGTAATATTATAATTTTAATAAACTAAAAATGTCGAAATTAATTTTAAAAATAATTTACATATATATTTATTATTAATTTAAAAAAAAAATAAATAATACAATACAATAAATATCTATTAACTTTTCTATTATTTCTATTAATTAATATTATAATGTTTAATACAATTAAGTAAAAAAACAAGTTGTTTCAATAATCTATATTATTATTATTATTATTATTATTATTATTATTATTATTATTATTAGATAATACACAATAATAATCAATTATATTATAAAAATTATGATTTTTTTCTATTATCTAATATACAATATTATAGTTAATTGAAATGTCAATAAAATATACTTAAAAAAACAGAGTACATTGATAGTGAATATACTGTAAATATATATCTATAATATATATATATATATATATTAATCAATATATTTAAGTTAATAATAATAATAAAGTTAATTCCCCCCCCCCTACTATAATTGCTTAATAATCAAAAATTATATTAACAATTATATGACAATTACATTGAATATTAGACAATTTTTTTGTATGATAATTGAAGGCAACAACAAAAAACACTTATAATTAAATAATAGTTGCAATAAAATCAATAATTTATGATAATTTTGTAAGTAATTTCATATATCATATATAATATTTAGTTTTAAAAAAAAATTATTTGTAATAATAATTACTTAATAAATAGAAAGTGAAATAAATAAAGTTTATTAGAAAATACTTGTATATATAATAATACAAATAAATTAAATAATAATAATAATATTTTTTTAAAGTGCAACATGCACTTTTAATAATTTATATACAGTATATAAATATTGTAGTTGATTAACTGTTTATTAATTTTTTAAAAAATAAATATTATAAACTATTTAATAAAAAAATTATTTTATTATATTGTTGCGCAAAAAAAAATTATTATCATCATTATGTGTGACATATTATTAAATAAACATTTTTATAATATTGTTATTATATATAATTTAAATTAAATATTTTATTTTTAAATTAATTATTTTTTTAATTAAAAAAAATGTATCAACCTATTTCGGACCAAAAAGATAGACACTATATGTGTCGTAGTGTGCTAGTTACATTTTGTTTGATTACATTAACATCGACAATTATTTTAACATGTATGTCCATCAAATACATTGACAAAAATAATAATAATAATAATAATAATAATAATAATAATAATAATAATAATAATAATCAAATAATAATTAAAAATTATGTAAGTATTTGAAACAAAAAAAACTCAAAATTAAAATGTTAAAAATTAATTTTTTCTAAAAAAAATAGCAATTAACTAAACTATTGGTAATAATTAATGGCACCGTTGGCTGTATTATCCAAATTCTAGGACTGGTAGCTGTTTATAGACTAAATTTTTTCATATTATTAATCTATACGTTAGTAATATTGATGGTAACCTTGCTTAGTTTAACAATAGCTGTATTTTATACAAAATTTCCCGCTGATTGGTATCAATTTATTTTGAACTTTGTTTGTACGCTAATTGCATTGATTTATAGTAGAGTTTTATATAAATTTAATAAATTTATATAAATTAATTAATTGAAATTAATATATATATATATATATACTGTATAATAAATATGATAAATAAAATCTTAGCTATTTTTATTGTTACTAATTTTTTTAAATAATGGAAAAAAATAAATGTTAAGTAAATTGTGTACCAAAAAATGTTATATAAAGTTTATGCAATATATAGTTACATACAATTAATAATAATTATGTATTACAACAATATTTATTAGATTTATGAAATAAATCAAAAAATATTTTATTATTATATCAATAAAAATTTTTTTATTGTAAATACAAAATAGATTATAAATATATTTGATAAATAATAATTTTATATATTTATAAATATATAAATATAATTAAAAAAAAAACATTTCAAACATTTTTAAGTTAGTTTTTTTAATAAGTTATATTTTCAAAAATTAAAAAAAAAACGTAACATTATTTATTAATTGTAAATTTCGAAAAAATTAAATTTAGTTAACTAATTAAAATTAAAATTATTTTTTGTGTAGTATAATATCGTATTATTTTATTTTTATTTCAATAATTATATTAAAATATTGATTATTGTTGATATTACTAATGGCTAATAAAACAATTGATCATGATAATATAACTAATAATAATAATAATAATAATAAATCATGTAATTTTATACTATTGAACGGTACCTATACTATTGGTAAAAGTTATTATGAAAACAATACAAGTTTCAACTATACATTTAAGACACTAACCTATTTGATCGCGATAAATTTTGTGGCCATAATTATTATAGTACCATTGCGTAACCATTTTGTAGTATACGATAATGATCAAGATAGAAATGTAACTGGATGATTTTCAAAAAAAAATTATTAATTATTTTTTAATATTAATATATATTTATATAGTATATATATATAGTTATATATAAAGTTATATATATATAGTTATATATAAAGTTATATATATATAGTTATATATAAAGTAATTTAAGTAAATAATCAATTTATTATTACGAAAAATAATTAATTAAAAAAATTAATAATAATTTAATTAATTATTATTAATTAATATTACTATATACGTACCGTATATATATATATATTTATAGTTATAATTTAATAGTAATTTAATTGAATCACTTTATTATTATAGCATTTATTATTATTAATACAACAAAAAATAATTAATTAGTAAATTAATGATAATTTCATTAAACAAAAAAAATTAATTTTTTCCTTAAACTAATATTAATTAAAAAAATAAGTTAAATATTTTTTTCTGTTTATACATATATGTATATATAGTCAGCCATAAACTGGGAACTGGGTGTACATATAACCGGACTGATTGTCCAATTAATTGGTTTGTTTGCCATTGTTTGGCGCGTCAACTATCTGGTAGTCCTTGGCTATTGTCTATCTATACTGGCAATCAGCTTGGTGAGTCTAGTACCGGCACTGGGATATCAATTTGTGGGTGACTGGTGTCTAACTGGACTATACATTTTATGTATAACATTATCTTCATGGTTAGCCTATCAAATTAGACGCCTCCTAATCAACCAATTGATTGATACAGAAGCCAATATATGTACCGTTCATAGGATAGTCCATGACTTGAATGGACAACGATGTCGATTATGATACTAATCAGACACTAACCGGTGCCCCCATTAATACCGAAGCCATTAATAATAGTAATAGTAATCATATGATAAAACTGTTAAAAAAGTTTTTTAAGTAATTTTTTTAAAAATAAAAAAATGTTATAAAATATATATTAATATATAAATAAATGATTCGGTTTTTTATAATAATAATAATAATTATTATTATGATATTTTCGCACAATTAAGCAATTTTTTAATAATATTAATTAAAAAATTATATTTATTAATAAATAATAATAATAATAAAAGTTTTGATAGTTATTTAAAAAAACACAATTGTATTTATTTATTTAGTAATAAATTTAATAATTTATTTTTTTGTAAAGTTTTCAATTTATAAAAATATATTATTCTATTATATTATATACAATTACTTTATATTGTTTTATTTATTTATTTAATAATTAATAAATAAATAAATATTTAATAATAAATAAAAATTAAAGTACATTTAGGTTATCAGTTTCCATAGTTTTGTATTTATACAAAACAATTGTATTAAATCTACTAAATATCTCTAATGTGTACATAACTATTAATACAGTAGTGTTTCCAACATCACAAAAATTAAAACCTTTATTTTAAAAAAAATATTTATTAATTATTTATTTATATATATATATATATAATTAATAAAAATCAAGTTTTGTTGTAAATTTTTATTTATCACTAATTTATGTAAACACACATACAACAAAATTGAAATGTGAACTAGGTGAAAAAATATTGTTAAAAATATTATTTTTTGTTAAGTTTGTAAGTTTCAAGGATATTCCCCATTAACTTGGCTTAACTAAAATATATTTAATTTGTGTACAAAAAAAAATAAAATAAAAAAATGGCATTGCCTTAACTGCGGTGAGACATGGGAAGCTTGCGGTCAGTAAATATCTCGAGAACCGTAGGTCAGATCTTGCGGTCAAACATATAAAAGTTGTAGACAATAAAAAGTTAGGAACTATGGTCCACATAAAAAAATTTTAGGTCCACCAGGGGGCGCACAAAAAAATAAAACATGAAAATTTTGTATTAAAAAAGCTGCGGTCAGTGTGTAACTGGAAAACCAGTGGTCAGATCTTGCGGTCAAACATATAAAAGTTATAGAGAATGAAAAGATAGAAACAATGGTCCACCTGAAAAAAATCTAGGTCCACCAGGGGGCCCACAAAAAAATAAAAACATGTAAATTTTGTATTAAAAAAATGCGGTCAATGATTATCTGGAAAACCGTTGGTCAGATCTTGCGGTCAAACATATAAAAGTTGTAGACAATAAAAAGATAAAAACTATGGTCCACATAAAAAAATTTTAGGTCCACCAGGGGGCCCACAAAAAAATAAAATCTTACTTTTTTTATTTAAAAGTGGCGGTCAGTGTGTAACTGGAAAACCAGTGGTCAGATCTTGCGGTCAAACATATAAAAGTTATAGAGAATGAAAAGATAGAAACAATGGTCCACCTGAAAAAAATCTAGGTCAACCAGGGGGCCCACAAAAAAATAAAAACATGTAAATTTTGTATTAAAAAAACTGCGGTCAATGATTATCTGGAAAACCGTTGGTCAGATCTTGCGGTCAAACATATAAAAGTTGTAGACAATAAAAAGATAGAAACAATGGTCCTCCTGAAAAAAATCTAGGTCCACCAGGGGGACCACAAAAAAATAAAAACTTGTAAATTTTGTATTAAAAAAGTGGCGGTCACGATGTATCTTTAGAATCGTTGGTCAGATCTTACGGTCAAACATATAAAAGTTGTTGAGAATAAAAAGTTAGGAACTACGGTCCTCCTGAAAAAAATCTAGGTCCACCAGGGGGCCCACAAAAAAAAATAAAACCTCTACTTTTTATTAAAAAAAAGTGGCGGTCAGTGTTTATCTGGAAAACTAGTAGTCAGATCTTGCGGTCAAACATATAAAAGTTATAGAGAATTAAAAGATAGGAACAATGGTCCACCTGAAAAAAATCTAGGTCCACCAGGGAGCCCACAATAAAATAAAACCTTACTTTTTATTGAAAAAAATCTAGGTCCACCAGTTGTTTTTTTTGTGGGCCCCCTGGTGGACCTAAGATTTTTTCAAGTGGATCGTAGTTACTAAAATTTTATTGTCTATAACTTTTATATGTTTGACCGCAAGATCTGACCACTGGTTATTCAAATGATCATTGACCGAAACTTTTTTAATACAAAATTTTCATGTTTTATTTTTTTATTGCGCCCCCTTGTGGACCTAGATTTTTTTAATGTATACCATAGTTCCTATCTTTTTATTGTCTACATCTTTTATATGCTTGACCGCAAAATCTGACCACTGGTTTTCCAAACAAACACTGACCGCCACTTTTTTTAATAATAAGTAGAGGTTTTATTTTTTTTGTGGGCCCCCTGGTGGACCTAGATTTTTTTCAGGTGGACCATTGTTTCTAACTTTTCATTCTCTATAACTTTTATATGTTTGACCGCAAGATCTGACCACTGGTTTTCCAGTTACACACTGACCGCCACTTTTAAATAAAAAAGTAAGATTTTATTTTTTTGTGGGCCCCCTGGTGGACCTAAAATTTTTTTATGAGGACCATAGTTCCTAACTTTTTATTGTCTACAACTTTTATATGTTTGACCGCAAGATCTGACCAACGGTTCTAAAGATACACTCTGACCGCAGCTTTTTTAATACAAAATTTACATGTTTTTATTTTTTTATGGGCCCCCATGTGGACCTAATATTTTTTTATGAAGATCATAGTTCCTAACTTTTTATTGTCTACAACTTTTATATGTTTGACCGCAAGATCTGACAAACGGTTCTAAAGATACACTCTGACCGCAGCTTTTTTAATACAAAATTTTCATGTTTTTATTTTTTTGTGGGCCCCCTGGTGGACCTAAAAATTTTTTATGTGGACCATAGTTCCTAACTTTTTATTGTCTACAACTTTTATATGTTTGACCGCAAGATCTGACCAACGGTTCTCAATGTACATCTTGACCGCCACTTTTTTAATACAAAATTTACATGTTTTTATTTTTTTGTGGGCCCCCATGTGGACCTAATATTTTTTTATGAGGACCATAGTTCCTATCTTTTTATTGTCTACAACTTTTATATGTTTGACCGCAAGATCTGACCAACGGTTTTACAGATAATCATTGACCGCAGCTTTTTTAATACAAAATTTACATGTTTTTATTTTTTTGTGGGCCCCCTGGTGGACCTAAAATTTTTTTATGTGGACCATAGTTCCTAACTTTTTATTGTCTACAACTTTTATATGTTTGACCGCAAGATCTGACCAACGGTTCTCAATGTACACCTTGACCGCCACTTTTTTAATACTAAATTTTCATGTTTTATTTTTTTGTGGGCCCCCTGGTGGACCTAAAATTTTTTTATGTGGACCATAGTTCCTAACTTTTTATTGTCTACAACTTTTATATGTTTGACCGCAAGATCTGACCTACGGTTCTCGAGATAATTACTTACCGCAAGCTTCCCATGTCTCACCGCAGTTAAGGCAATGCCTAAAAAAATACTATTATCTATTAAATTATACACTTTAATAAAATTTTTTTAAAAAAATTGCATCTAGCTAGTGCAAACATTGTGTGTTTTATTTTCCACCTCGTCCATTTTTTTTATTAGTTAATTATTTAACAACAACAAAAAAACAACTAATAAAATATTATTTAAATTATTTTAATAATTAATTTATTAATTTAATTTACTATTTAATTATATAAATTATTATTAATACTATTTTTTGTGTAATTAAATAGTTATTTATAATTAGTATTTATTTTTATTAAATTTTTTTTTTAGAAAAAATTAATTAATTAATTATGAATACTAATAATAGTGATACTAATAATATGTATAATAATAATAATAGTTATAATAATAATAATTTTAATATCAATCAACAACAACAACAACCTATTGATGTTAATACAGTGCTAACTAATAGCTCCGGTATCCGATACCGTAAGAGGACAGTCATGTGTTTTTCATGTATAACATTGATAGCCGGCCTAATTGTGATTAGTCTAGCCATGAATTATATTAATTATATGCATTATGATAGAGATGTACGGTATATATAGTATACTACATAACTGTCCCCTCAAAAAAAAACAATATATATTTATACATGTTTACTAATTATATGTATGTACTTTACCACCCACCCCTTCCCCCCCCATCTCCCAATAGATTGCCACACAATGGGAACTGGGTGTCAACATACCGGCACTGGCCGTACAGTTTGTCGGTTTAGTTGGCGCCCGACGCGAAAACCAGTCGGCCATCTGGTGGTACAGCCTACTGATGGGACTGTTTGCCGGCCTGAGTATCGGTACTGGACTGTTGTCCGATTTTATAGCCAACTGGTTGCTGACTGGCCTGTACTCTATGTGCAGTTGTCTGGCCCTGACGTTTGCCTACGAGTTGCGTCGGCTGCGTCTGAATGCAGCCATTGCCCAGTTATGGCAAACCACCGGTGCTAGCGGTGGTGCCGGTATATCAGTTAGCGGTGGACAGCCGCCGGCTACACAGTTTGGCGGTGGCGGCAGCAATCACGGGGGTGTCATCCAAATGATTAGTCCGGCATCGATGATACAGCCGTCGACAGTCTATCAGCCAACCGGAGCCACTGGTGGTCCTGCTGTTGGTGGTGGTGATGGTGGTGGTAGCGGTCAAGTTTACCCGTTAAATCCCGGTGCCAGTGGTAATGGCTATTGGCAGTATGTCGAGCATCCGCCCAGTTATCAACAATCGGTGACTACTACTACTGATAGACAACAATACAAACTACATCCTCAACCACAACAACAATACTAACTATTATTATTATATCAATTATTATTTGTATATTAATTTTAAAATTAATATACACTGTATTATAATTTTTATTTTTTTAAAAAAAAACTGTTTATGATTGTAATATATATTGATATATATATAAAAATAATAGTAAATTAATTTGTATATTATGTAAAAGTTTTATATTATTTTATTATTTTTTTTTATTAATATGTATTTATAGCATATAATATACAATTGTTTATTAGATATATATAGTATATATAAAGTTTATATTTTATTATTTTTTAAATAAGTTTTTAAATTATATAAAATTAGTTTTTATTATACTATTTTTTAATGTCATATTATAATTATGTCATAAAATACAGTTATTACAGTATATATACTGTATATATATATATATATACGTTATAAATATTTACTATACATTAGGCTAGGCTTAGGAGTATATTACAGTTGTAAATAGTTTTTTTTTTAAAAAACAAAAAATTATAATACAATGTAAAGTATGTATATAAATGTATACAATTTATCGATTACTTTTTAATTTAAGCACATTAATCATTTACAAACAAACAAACAAAATGATGGTGGTAACAATTTAAAAAATTTTATTATATAATTATTTTTTTTAGTAACACAAGCGTATAGCATATACAGCATATATAGTATATCAGCAATTGTTTAGTTATAATATTTTTTTATTATTATTATTCAAAGTTTTTAATTATATAAACTTAGAAAATAATAATAATATTAATAAAATAATTTTTTATCTATATATTATAGTATCATTATATATATATACAGTATATTTTATACATTTTATAATATAGTAGTTTCCATAGTATTTCTAATTGTATTCATCATTAAATAAATATATATATAATATTTAACTATATATTATTATAATAACTACAGTAGTGTTAATTTTACAAGTATAACATAAAATAATAATAATAATAAAAGTAATATGTATTTTTTAATGCTAATTTAATTTTTTTTAATTAAATACTAGTTTGCAATAGTTATATTTAAATTAATTATCAGTACAACTACTATTACTACTACTACTACTAATAATAATATGAATAATTATAATAATAATAATAATGTGATGAAAAAATCTTACATCCGATACCTCAAGTGGATATACATGTGTTTTGCTTGTTTAACAATTATAATTGGCATAATTGTGATCATCCTATCGATCTATCTATACTAATCAAAGCAATTTTAGTTATAATAGAGATGTATGGCCCCATATACTATACACACACAACTGTCCAAATATATATATAATATTTTACATTATCTATCTCTTTCTCTCTCTTTCTATCTCTTTCTCTCTCTTTCTCTCTCTTTCTCTCTCTTTCTCTCTCTTTCTCTCTCTTTCTCTCTCTCTCTCACTTTCTCTCTCTCTCTCTTTCTCTTTCTCTTTCTCTTTCTCTCTCTCTCTTTCTTTATCTCTCTCTCTCTCTCTCTTTCTCTTTTTCTCTCTCTTACTCTCTCTCTCTCTCTCTCTCTCTCTCTCTCTTCTCTCTCTCTCTCTCTCTCTCTCTCTCTCTCTTTCTCTCTCTTTATCTATCTATTTATCATATATATTCTGTATATAGATAGCCACCAAATGGGAACTGGGTGTCAACATACCTGGTCTGGTACTACAGTTTGCCGGTATGTACGGCTACTACACAGAACACGAACCGACAGTTGGATCGTACGGTACACTAATGCTCATGTTTTCGGGCCTGAGTATAGGTCCAGTAATTGTGTCCGATTTCGGGGCCAACTTACTGTTGACGGTCTGGTACTTTGTGTGCAGTTTTCTGGCTATGGCCTATGCCTACGAGTTGCGTCGGCTGAGACTGAATCCGGCCATTTACAGGGCCTGATAGTCATATAGCACCCGGCTATTAGGCTATTATTAGGTACACTATTATTATTAAGGTAACAGTAGTAAATTAGTGTTACCTTCAATCAAAAAAAAGGAAAGTTAGATATTTTTAATATAATAATGTAATTGTATATATTGTATATAACATTAACAAAAAATAATAAAACTATTCAAAAAATAGTTTTTAATATTAAAAAACTATTTCACAATTTTCTAAATATTTATTTTGAATTGTTTTATAAACCAATAAATTAAATATAT
The DNA here is from genome assembly GCF_028296485.1 of Oppia nitens. NCBI lineage: Eukaryota > Metazoa > Arthropoda > Arachnida > Sarcoptiformes > Oppiidae > Oppia > Oppia nitens. The sequence continues at coordinate 495,152 of NW_026533214.1, read as the reverse complement.
ATATTAATATTATTTTTTGATAAATTATTATTTATTTTAATAATAATAAAAAATAGACATTAACAACTTAATTTTTTGATACTTGATTATTATTTTTATAATTATGATTTTATTGTTAAATAGATTTAATAAAAAGTTTTCAAATTATTTATATTTCAAATTATTATTTATATTATAAACTGTATTATAATTTATCAATTTATATAAAAAAAAACTTTTTATGACTAACTGTAATATATTTGTATAAAATTATAATATTGTTAATAATAAAAATAGTTAAATTAATTATCTTATTTAAAAGTTTTATTATATATAATATATTATATTATTAACATTTTTTTTGTTAACACAAGTACAGGTATATAGAGGATATACAATAAAATATTTATATGTTTAGTTAAATGTTTTATTATATATTTAAAAAAAAAATTAGCAAAAATAATAATAATAATAATAGTTTTTATTATTTAATTTCATTGAATAATTATGTTATAAAATAAAGTTATTCTAAACATTTATAATTTAATTTTAGTTTCAATAGTATTATTAATTATTGCATTTATTTTTATAGCTATATAATAACTTTAGAATTTAGCAAAAAAAAATTATTATTATTATTAGCATATATTTATGAAATTTAATTAAATTTATAATTAAATACTTTCTTAATCTTAAATTAAAAATTGAATTATCACTACTAATATAATATGAATAATATGAATAATAATAATAATTTTATTAATGCCAATCAACCCGTTATTGTCAATAATAATAATAATAATAGTGATGTTAATACTAATGCAATGAAAACATCGGGTTTTCGGTACCGCAAGAGGACAGTCATGTTTTTTTCAAGTATTACATTTATAGCCGGCATTGTTTTGGTCGGCCTTTCCATAAACTGTATTAACAACATCTATAGTGATGATTATTATTGTTATTATTATTATTATTATACTTATAGTTATGTAAGTACTTATACTTGATTTATATAATCTTTTTATTTAATTTTAACATTACGATGCTATTGATAATAATCAGGGTTTTAAAAATGTCAGGCATAAACAATAGATGCCAATTTTGCCAAATGCCTGCCCTGCATCTGCCATGCCCTGGGCATCTATTTTCCGGTGGTTATAGACCTATTATTTTAATTTTGTATTATTAATTAATTTTTTAAAATATTGTTTTTATAATATATTTGCTAGTTGTCTTTAATTAAAAGTTAATATCATTGGAACTACAGTAAATTAATTGTAAATTTAATTAACATGCTAAAAAATGTAAATTACACTTTTTTTATAAATACAGTTGCTTTTTAGCAATTTAATGTGGCAGGCAAATAAAATAGATGACCAAAATGCCAGGCATTTATGGCATCTATTTTGGCATTGCCAGGGCAGGCATTTATTTTTTAAAAACCCTGATAATAATATATTTAAAAAGGGGATAGGGTCTCCTAAAAGTGTACCATACTTAATATGTGACGTGCACTTTAAATTCTGATGTTTTTTTTTATTTAATTAAACCATTTATACAATTGAATAACATTTTTATATATACATAATATTTTACATTCTCCCTCTTTCTCTGTCTGTCTGTCTGTCTGTCTGTCTGTCTGTCTGTCTGTCTGTCTGTCTGTCTGTCTGTCTGTCTGTCTGTCTGTCTGTCTGTCTGTCTGTCTGTCTGTCTGTCTGTCTGTCTGTCTGTCTGTCTGTCTGTCTGTCTGTCTGTCTGTCTGTCTGTCTGTCTGTCTGTCTGTCTGTCTGTCTGTCTGTCTGTCTGTCTGTCTGTCTGTCTGTCTGTCTGTCTGTCTGTCTGTCTGTCTGTCTGTCTGTCTGTCTGTCTGTCTGTCTGTCTGTCTGTCTGTCTGTCTGTCTGTCTGTCTGTCTGTCTGTCTGTCTGTCTGTCTGTCTGTCTGTCTGTCTGTCTGTCTGTCTGTCTGTCTGTCTGTCTGTCTGTCTGTCTGTCTGTCTGTCTGTCTGTCTGTCTGTCTGTCTGTCTGTCTGTCTGTCTGTCTGTCTGTCTGTCTGTCTGTCTGTCTGTCTGTCTGTCTGTCTGTCTGTCTGTCTGTCTGTCTGTCTGTCTGTCTGTCTGTCTGTCTGTCTGTCTGTCTGTCTGTCTGTCTGTCTGTCTGTCTGTCTGTCTGTCTGTCTGTCTGTCTGTCTGTCTGTCTGTCTGTCTGTCTGTCTGTCTGTCTGTCTGTCTGTCTGTCTGTCTGTCTGTCTGTCTGTCTGTCTGTCTGTCTGTCTGTCTGTCTGTCTGTCTGTCTGTCTGTCTGTCTGTCTGTCTGTCTGTCTGTCTGTCTGTCTGTCTGTCTGTCTGTCTGTCTGTCTGTCTGTCTGTCTGTCTGTCTGTCTGTCTGTCTGTCTGTCTGTCTGTCTGTCTGTCTGTCTGTCTGTCTGTCTGTCTGTCTGTCTGTCTGTCTGTCTGTCTGTCTGTCTGTCTGTAGGTATAATATAATTTATTTAATATTTAATTAATAAATATATAAATAATAATAAATAAATAAATAAATAAAATAAAAATCAATATTTAATTCGGTCGCCATTAGCCGCTATACACTTTTGAAGTCGGGAATTCATGCTCCCGACTAATGACTCTAAGTGTTTGGGTGCTTCAGTATCCCAAATGTCTTGGATTTTGTCCATC